>NC_061491.1:19071973-19262560 GCF_022539355.2 Hippoglossus stenolepis
ACCATCAGATGAGGACATCAGACATCGCCTTGGCCGGCAAACTGAGACCGTTTTCTGATGGACACATTCATTGAGAAATGAAAGGACGGATGGTAAGTGGATACAGACGTCCATTGACTGCACAGCTTTCTCAAATGTGCTCAGCCTATTACACATCACACATGGACGCACACACACTTCTAGATGTAGTGCACCGCAAGCACATGGGGAAACTAATAGGTTTAACTTGGCAGCAGCCCCAGTGATGTCAGAGTAATCCCTCATTAAAACTCTGGTGACATCACCACACACTGGTGAGACTGTGTGAGAGCTGAGGCCATATGCTTATGGAGAAGTGTGTGTGTGTGTGTGCGTGCGTGTGTTCATGTGCGTGTGTGTGTTTGAGGGATACCCTGCCAGTAAGCGCCAAGGGTGTCATCGCCACAGGCCAGATAATCCAGGTTAAGCTGTTCCTCAAAACACACAAAGGGAACATCGGCATCCCAGTCACACAAACTTGAAGAAAAGCATCGGTTGTGCATGTGCTGTATACAAACCAATCAGACAATGATAACTTGTTTATATCGTAATAATCATAATCTTAATATGAATAATACCACATGATGACAAATGATTGGTTAATCAAAATAAGATGGGGATTGTATCTCTATTATGTTATTGGTTGCAAAAGTTAACGCATCACTATGCTATGTGATAATTTTTGACTTACGAAGCCACTTTCAAACATGGACTGAACTCTGAACATGATCCTGAAATTATCTGTATGTGAGAACTCAAATGTTCCTGCCAGGCCCCTGGTGAAATGTCCAGAGAATGTCGGAGTGAGCCCCTGTGAGAATACAGCACATGACAGATGTGAAAAAGAGGTGCCAAACACAAAGAAGACGCTACCAGAGCTTTTGGCGATAAAAGCAGATGCTGCTGTTCATGTCCTGTGATGTTGGCTGCATAATTTATACGTAATGTCCTGCTTCCTGCATTAGGCGCAACCCCCTCGCCGAATGCTGCGGACATTTTTCTGTTGTTGTGAACGTGTCTGACCCGGACAAGCTCCCTCTGTGTTCTTCGTATATATGAAAAGGCAAACAGACCTAATTATCCAGTTCATCATCTGGAGATTCCCTCCCGAGAAACACTCCTACCAGAGTGGTGAAAATCAAGTGTCAACTATTTCAGACTATTAAACACAACAGTAACACAACTGGAATCTTGCAAAGTCTTAAAAAGCTGAAACCTCGAACTCAAGTTAAAGAAACAGACAGAAAATCTCTGCACTAAGATGCATAAAGTTAAGAGATTTATTTACTCTCTTGGGATTTCACAGCACAACAACATCTAGATATCGCCACAACCAGTGAAATATTCCCAAAAATCTATATATAAGAGCAAAAAACTGTGTTGCTTAAAGGTCAGGACAGAAATGACACATCACGACTGATAAACAAATATACGAAAAAAAAAGGGCAGCAATAAACCAGTGGAACAGCGAGGGGCATTTCAGAGCAGCTTTTTCTAGTTGGGTGAAGAGGAAGATGATCAAGTGGGCCCATTAGGAACATGACCAAAATGGGACGACTGCAGAGTGAATCACCTGGTCTGAGGATGTGGATGCCAGCGTCTGAATTTGGAATCAGAAGCATGAATCTATCCTGTCAGGTGTCAAAATTACAGATTGGTTGCAGTGTTGATGGAAATGCATAGGGCCTTTTCCTATTTACATTATTGAGATAGTGCAGGAAACTCCAGCGTCCTGCAGAACAATCCACCGAGTCCCCCAGTCTCTAATAAAAGGCATTTGGGAGGACAGAACACAGACAGAAAACCAGTGAAGTGCTCAACAAAAGGGGACAAATACTGGTTACATGGACCAAATAAAGAGGATATTAAGTGTACTTAATCTGTGTTGTCACAAGTGCATCGTCATTGTCTTCCTGTCCTGCTGAGACAGTGTTATTCTACACCCTGCAATGCGAGAGTCTGTCTTACCGGATGGATGAGAAGTGTAGCAGTTGGGGTTGTGCAAGTAGGAGCGTGTTTCCTGTAAGGAAGCGCTGTACAATTGCATTTACAATATGCCAGCGCATGCACAAAATACAGAGGAAGGTGAAATATATATAGATTAAACACTGGTCATGAAAGGAGCGTGGAGTCCAAGTGTTTGGAGAGGAAGTCTGACGAGGCACCAGTGCAGTAACAAACAGCTTATCAGGGAAGACTTGAAATATGTTCGAGTTGTACGAACAGGAGTTTGTCTGAACTTGAACTCTACAACTCAAGTCCATAATACAGCGTTGTCTCTACCAAACTAAAAGTCTAATCATGAACACAAGCTGACAAGTCATTCACCGTCTACTAACAACACAGGTTTCAAAGCAGCACGCATTACCTGGAAGTATAACAGCCGACTGTAGAAGTTAGTGAGATTTCTAAATCCAGCCAGGTATGCGAGCAGGCATGCGTGTGTCTGTGTGCGTGTGTCTATGGGGACTCCCTCTCCCTGCCTAAACCTTCCTAATCTGTTTGTATCCCTCCTCGTATACGCTGCCGTCATCATGGAAATCCTAATCACCATCACCGTCACGAGCAATTCCCTCCTGAGTCGAACATCGTCATCGTTATGCTTTTCCTGCTAATGAGAGATAATTCCCATAACATGATGATGATGTCCCGAGTCTGCAGCACAAGGGAGACCTGCTTGACCTAAAAACAGCTGACTGTTATTTATAATGTGAGGGCAGATTTCTTGGAGATGTCAACATGCATTAGGAAATCAAAAAAAAAAAAAAGGGATAATCCATTAGGTTTTGCCTTCTCACAAAATCTGGAGCCAAGAAAATCAAAGCCAGACGACCCCCCACATCCAAACACACACACACACACACACACACACACACACACACACACACACACACACACACACACACACACACACACACACACACACACACACACACACACACACACACCACCACACACACCACACACACAGAGACAGAACAGTGACGCATAAACCCCTCAGTCTTAGAGTATCTTCAGGAAAACCGCTATGCTCGGCCTCTGCACTGTTTTCCTTGAAACGCCATTCTCCACATCTTTGTGTTTCATTACAACTGTTTGTTTTTTAGCTGCGGTGGGAGAATATAACAAGCTGCTCACAGAGCAGCGCTTTGTTCCTGCAGGAAAGGGCCAGGGCATGATAACATCTGCTGGCTAACCGCAGGTTTTGTTTGGGTCAAGCGGTGACGTACGTGGCTTCAGAGCGGCACTGTGTCTCACCAAAGACTGAGTAATTATATTTCCTAATTTCTTTGTATTTTTGCCACTGAATCAGCGGTGACATTTGAATGTCAGGAAAATTAAGAGACAAAATGTGATCCCACTTTTCTAACTACGATCATACAAACTTTATGGTTCAAAAGGACCAGGACAGAGTTTTGCGGTGGACCTTTGGGATGCAGCTAACATCTATTTCAATGATGAGTCCATTGTATTGATGCAACATTTTATAACACAGTTAAAAAATAGCCATCACAGTTTCCATGAGCCCAAAGGGATATTTTCAGATAACACATTATTTCTAAACAAATGTCTAAACCAAAAAAAGGTATTTATTTTTACAACAACATAGTTAACTAGAGTGTCACTCAGCAGAGCGCATGCGACCACCAAGGCCCAACAGTCCCCTTATGAAACCACATTTAAATTCACTAGATTTTTATTTAGATCTGCACCAAATTGCAAACACTCAAATATCAGTCTGCTAATCATGCCAGATTTTTTTTTCATCAAGATCCATTAATTATTCCCTGCGAAATCAAGAAAAAATGTCAGTCTTTCTTGCAATATTTAAGAAACTGGGGAAAAAATCCTACATCCATGACCGAATCAGCGTCTAAATTGAATCGGTTCTTCCCTGACACAAACCACATCCTTCTACTAGTTTTCGTGGTAATCTGTCAAGTAGCTTTTCCATAATCCTGCAAACTAACAGAAAAGCTCTGGTGAAATCATAACCTCCTTGTCGGAGCTTATTAAACAAATCGTAAGAGGTCGGAACCATAGTTCCATTAATCATATAGGTGCTTTAGCACTAGACGTTATTTTCACGACACACACACACATTAACTTTCTAATACAGTCGAGAAAACAGCCAGACACCTGACCACATTAACACGAGCAAAAATCGAATTATGATTTACCTACTTTTTCATTATAAATTTAACTAACACACACATCTGCGTACTGTCTGTCACTGCAGAGGCAGTCCCGGCCCCCGTAGCTTCATCTTGTAACATTTCTATTTTTGATTTATGCTGAACCCACAAAAGCACCTGCAGCTATCCCCCCCCTCCGTCTTCAATATGTCTGGATGCCACGCTGTATTCTTATTGATCTGTCCATCTTCCAGCCTCTGTCCCGGAGATGAATACAAGATTGAATACCCTATTTAGCAGCTGCTGTGTGGACGCTGGGGAGAGACAGCGCAGGGGTGAAATGAATTAGATTGAAAATGAAATGGATATTCAAAACGAATGTGATGTCAACGTTGCCTTGGGGCCTTTGTGAGGAGCAGTGGCCTGCGTGTGCATTTCGTATGTATGCCAGTGAACGGATTATGTAACTATGGTGTCACATAGGCGCATCTGTTTGAGCCAGTGCCATTGCTGTAAAAGTGCATTGTCTCGCTCCGTAGCAATGCTCTGTATTTATGAGTCATCACAAATTACTCAAGACTAAAGGGAAAAACAGTCAATATATCAAGTCATGAGCAAAGTACCACTGAATACAGACCAGTCAGTGATTTATACTTCCAAATTATTCCTTGTCATTAGTAGGTCCACCTCAAACAGTTCTACAATATACTGTCCCTTTATTACTGTTTGCCTGCTGGACGTTGTGAGCAGAGCTTTTTATAAACAGTCTATGATCCAGGGTGAAGTTACAAAACTTTGTGTTCATCCAACCTGGTTTATTTGCGATGAAGATTTTACAGTCAATGCTTTTCATATAATGAATTTACTGTTCACTGTTTATGTTTTAATATAAGTTAGAATATTTACTGTATTTTTTCCATACATTGCATGTCACTATTTCAGTGTTCGTCAGATTTTTGAAATTAAAAGCTCTGTAATTTATTTTCCATTGTAGTAAAAGGAGAAAGAATGCCACAGAGGAAGTGATTCTGTGAATGTTGTTGCAATGACGTAGATCTGCAGCCGTCACACCCGTGAATGTCTGTGTCAATCTTATGAAATAAAAAGAATAATAATATAATTGCCAGTATCCAATGGCTGCTGCAGTTTATCCGAGGACACAGAAGAAGACATGTTTAACTAGGCCAACAGACAGGATTTTGATTGCATGCTGCCCCGCCCCACTGTCTAAAGGTTGGGCTGTTTATTTAAATTTTTTTAAAGATTTAATGTATCTCATGTCCAAATCACATCAAACTCGACACTGCACTTCTATGTGCCATAGATTTTGCCAATAGATATGGACTGTTTTGTTCGATTGTCGTCTACCAAATTAAAAGTGTGTTTTGCGTCTGTATTGAGTAACGACAACGCTGATTCTAGATATTTCCACATCTGCACTGCATCTCATCTGACCTGCGTATGTTTGGTGATCTGTGTGTGTGTGTGTGCGTGTGTGCATGTGTCTTTAAAATCACATGAGGTGCTCCTGTTTAACACATTGGAGAAAGTAAGAGGGAAAAAAGGATCAGCTGTGAATAACAGTTTTCCAGAAGTCTGTCAGCTGGATGGCCGGACATTAAAACGTTTTCCATCCTACTTATTCTTAATGTTTCAAGTCACGTCACTGTCACTTTTTTATAACGTTATAACTGTAACCTATAACCAGATGAAGGATTTTAGTCATCACACATCTGGATCTTAAGTTATCCAGACGCCCTGTGACCGCCCGAGAGCGATGGAGAAACACTGACTTTTAACGTAAAACCGCTTTAGTCTGTGGTTTTAATTATCGTGTCTGTTTGTTTTGCAGAGGTGGAGACCTCTGCAGATAATTTGGCTCCCGGCAAAAAGCCCCTGAACAATGAACACTAACCTAGAAACAAACACACACAGAGAGACAGACTCACACACAGACACACACGCACACGCACACACACAGCTGGCTACTATTTCCACCCAGCTGGACCTCGCATGCACTTGTGGAAAACCCTGAAATAAGTGGCAGAATAACACAATAAGAAATCCAAGAGCAGCAATGTGTGAAGGAGAAATCGGACGATGAAGCAAGTGGAGGGCTGGGAAAAAGAGAACAGCCCAACCCAAGACTGCCAGTGCTGACTGACTCAGTGTGTGTGTGTGTGTGAGCAAAGACAAACGCACACAAATGACAAGAAGTCCCACAAAATAGGTGTGGAAATAATTAACTGAGCATTGAGCAATTCAAAAGAGCGGCTGATTGAAATTCCTCCAACACAGAGTGAAGGTGACACAGTGGAGTCTTTGCACACAACAGCGATGCTTGCTGCCCCTGTATGGAGATTAATACAGAGGCGCTCCGGCGTAACAGAAAGAACACGTCTCTCTTGCTTCAACTCACATCAAAATCTATTTCACAGTAGTGCAGTGGGAGCGCTAAAGAGATTCCACTTCATTCCCACTATCACTGCACAACTCATAATCTGCAGACCAGACTTAAGTGATAGCTGAACCTGCAACTAGTGAAGAAACAAGTGAATAATGCACCATGACGTCCCTTTCTGAGAGGGCGTGTGTCACAGGATCGGCTTCTCTATTGCACAAGATTCCTTCATTATTAATGCGTCTTGTGGTCGGACTGGGCTGTCACAGCAGACACAGCTGTTTGAGTGATTGTAAAACTGAAAGCGGCGCAGGCAAGTTAGAGCAGAGTTTTCTATGGTTACAACAAACAAACATGGCAGGTTTAATTATTCAGAAAGTTGATTATTATGTTTGGTTTCCTTTTAAAGCTGTCAAGGAAGAGTGTCATGTTAACGAGGGGTTGGAATACGTAGCCTATGTGTCATTCTCGTAATGGCATGACTCCACTTGTCCTCTCAATGCCACAGAAAGAACTGTTTTGGTTTTACAGCCATGGGTTGGACTGTTTTACTCTCATGGCTCTCATAAAGAGGCAGCTAGATTGAGTGAAGCAGTTCTGATAAACTCACTCCACACTATCAACAACACCCATCAATTTTCTTCCACTCATCCACCGTTGAGTCGTGGGAGCACCAGGCTAAGTGCCATGTTCCAGATATCACTCTCAATTTAGTGGAGCTGCTCAAAAGCAAGCAATTCTAATGAGGAGCTGGTGGAGACCAAAATAAAGCCAAAAAGATTTAACACTTACTCTACACTTTGAAATTCTTCAGAATATTTGGATTAATCATTTGCGATCAGAAGCCAAAGTAAGTAATTTTAATAAATTAAAGATTACTAAGCAGCTTAGCTATTTTTTTTTCTAAATCACTTTTTAAAGATCAACTTAATCTAAAAACAATCAAGATGGATTTTGTCCTTGCAGAGAAATACAACACAAACCTCAGGAGGACCCTCTCCAAAAATGTCCAACACAATCACAACTCATTGGATTTCAGTCAGGGATCTTATACCTGAGAGCTGCTATATTACAGCTTTTATCTAAATATAATTTTCTTTTTAGGAGGCTAAGGGTTTGCACTGTGCCTTTTGAAAAGCATAAAATATCCGGTACACAAATGGTTATCGAGCGGCTTTCGATCGGGTGTAAAATGACTCTCATATTGAATGAGGTGATGCTGTCTCTGGAGGAAGTGGAACAGGTCATACAGTGATCTCTTTGTGCCTGTGTCTCCTTTCATGCACTGCACACACTCGCAAGCAGCCAGGTTTCTGAGCAAGAATGGAGAGGAAGAAAAAGGTGTAGGTGAAGAAGAAGAAGAAGAAGGGAGCGTTAGACTGTGTGGACCTTTCAGGGGAAGTGAATGGAGAGGGCTCTTAATAAAGGCTAGAACATCAGCATCACCCTGCACAGGAGACGCTGTGGGGGAGCAACACATTACACAAACACACACATGCAGGGTTTGGTGGTCTTCTGGGACAAGAATGAGTGATGACTTGGTCTCCTCCGAACCGACAGCAGGTCTCTGCTGCCTCCAAAAAGCCCCTTTTAAAATCCTCGGCCTCAGTCCCAGCGAAGTAACTTGGGGGTGATAGAAAGTAATCTCAGGTTTAGATGAGACGGACCCAGCGCTGCTAGATTCAATGACAATGTGCATCGGGAGAGAAAGCCTAAAAAAGACACGAGATAACGGTGCCTTGTGTCTTGTTATCTAACTGAGAAAAAATGTGGCACGTCTCAGGAAGCCAACCTTGGGCCCAGTGAGAGAGAGGAAGAGAAGGAAAGGGGAGGGGGCCGAGAGAATGACACTTGATATCCTTTACCACACAAAAGAGAAACACACAAAAATAATGCATTTAGACCATTTATTACCCACCGACTATAAACGTCCAAGGCTTAGGAAAGAGAGGGAGAGAGGAAAGTGATGCAGCGATGCATTTTCAGTCTTTTCTAAAAATAGCCCGGTTTATTCTCCCCCTCCCCCCCCCCCGAACGGTCTCTGAGACGCAGGATTCACTTTTCGTTCACTTTTCACTGCGCTACACACACACACACACACTTTTCATTTCCTCTCCGGTTTGCGTTTAATGAAGTTCACAGAATCGTCCATCTCGGTGTTTCATTGCGGCGCTGAAGGCAACATGCTGCTGCACGCTGAAAAGAAGACTGCAGGATGGAACAGCGTGCCAGTTATTACATCGCTTCGCTGAATCCCTGTGCATTAACGGTTGTGTGTATGCAGACTGGATCGATACGAATGCTGACCCAACAATAACGCAGCGCGGCCCGCTGACAGACGAGAGCTTTCGTCAATAATGTTCTTCCATGGCCTCGATGCACTCTGGAGAGAGGGATGCACATGGAATGTAGCAGCTTGAAGGTCCAACAGATACATTTGTGCGTTATTGTCTGAGTGAAAATGTGAATATTCCAGACATACATTTCTGTGACTGTGATTCATATCTTTGCGTAAGCGTCATTAGCCCTATTCTCTCGGTGCTACTCCGCTTGTACGCCACAGGTCTGACACAGAAAGGACGCTGGTCCATTATCAAGGTTCAATGAATAATACAGATGCTCCAGAAAGCTTATGAGGACGTGCACACGCTCACATACACTCAGGTCGTGCATAGCCTCACTGTGTAGAGAGATGAGGAAAAGAAAGAAATCCCTGCCTGAGGTTTAAATTGACTAACAGGCTTGTCTCTCATTTTCAGACACTAATGCTCAACTCTGACAACCATGACAGCCCCGAATTGTTGTTCCAGCAATCTCAGTAGATTTGCTACACCCATCCAATTCAGCTACACAATACACTCCAGCAGACTGTGAATTACATCTGAGTAAGATTTCTCTCAAATGAATAAAGGAATTGCGGCAGCGAGGGAAGACTGTATCGTAGCCGATGCATTTTAAAGTATTGGATTTGTCTTTCTCTTCATTGTTCTTACGACAGTTAGGATAAATATTATCAACCTTTTATTATCATCTTATTTAAAATCTGACAGTCCTCCGATTTTCTAGACAGCCATTAATCCGATCAACTTCAAACCAAGGTTGATCTGAAGTCTTTAGGATGAGGTACTCCAGGAACAACAAAATGAAACAAAGCTGCAGCAAGTTAAGTTCTTCAGTACAAAATATTGATTCTGCTGTTCAGGGTTGCTATAGGTTCACACAGTGATTAAATTAATATACACTCACTTGTCAATTTATTAGGTACAGCTAACAAATCCGCCTTCTGAATTTGTGGTCGAGTATTTGATCTGGTACTTGAAAAATATTATTATCGTTAATTTTAGTACATAGCAGTGGTGTGGAAATCTGATGATGCTTAGATGATTAAGTACAAATATTTAACTATTAATGGGGTAAGAAGCTTGTTTTGAAAAGGCACTGCCCTTCTGAATTCTAATTATAACAGCAGGAGAGTGCGTTTAGTGAGTGTGTGGTTCACATTCATATTTCATGACCAAAGACTAAGACAGATAGTTTGTGCAACTTTGAGATGTTGATGATATTGACTTATTAAAACAGTGATTGACCAAACAGGTTTTTACATGGTACAAACATTAAACAGTCAAATCTATGAAATGGCATTTTGCCAGTAACAGCTCATCCTTTGCCGTATGAGCAGATGTACAAGTTTAATCAATGGCTGCTATCGATGAGTACAATTTGTGCCACATACTGTAGAGCAGGGTCATCGTGTTATCAGGAACACACTGATAACATCTGCATCATTTTTCACAGAACCAAATTATTTTGGTTCATCTTCACGTATCTGTGGTAAAGCTCACGTCACTCAAGTAAAACACAACTTATCTCTACTTCGTTAGACACTACACCTGAAAACTGAAACTGTCCGCTCGGAGTTGAATCACAGAGTTGCATCACTGTCTGAATCTGTGGTGAGGGGAGAGTTGACCGACGAGGTGGTTTGGTTTTCAAAGTGAAATGCTAAAGCTCCTAATTAGTAACAATTTAGATTTAACCTGAATGCCAAAAAGGAAACCTGATAGCGTTAATGAGGCCATGAAGTAACACACACACACACACACATACCTTTCCTCTGCACCACAACAGTGAGGCAGCCCGCAGTGAAATCTAACCATAAAGATCACAGTGAGCGCTCCACAGATATTGAGCTGACGCATCTTTTCTTGTGAAAACGTCCGGTATAATCGATTATAGATATAACGACGAGTTATTACCCGGTGGGAAAAGTTCCACACTGTGGCATCCTTACTGCAGTGCATCGGACCTAGAGCTCATCTCCCTGCACCCTCCTGCCTTTACATGCACCATGCACCGGTGTGAGGAGTGAGGAACCAAAAGAAAAGTAAAGGGTGAGATACATGCCTGTGCTTAGCTTTAAACAGAATCAAAACAAAAAAAAGCACAGAGAATACCCAGAGGCCCGGGGATGTTTGTGAGTCAAAAACAAGACAAAAGGACTGTGGTGGAGCGAAGCATGTGCGTGCATGTGTGCTATCCCACCACAGAGAAGAGCAGTCCTGAAGGGAAACAGTTGACAGAACAATGGTTCAGATAAATAGCAACAGAATCCCTTTGTTTGAGGCTGTGACTTGTTGAACGGGGTTAAAATCTTGTGCCTGATTAGTATGAACAAGTCAAGCAACTGGAAAAACTTTGCTGGAAATATGAGCATTGTTCATATCCCAGCAGCCCACTCTGATGACATCACTGACTCCTCCGTGTCCCTCCCTTTTTATAACATAGCTGGGAGACAACTATTCCCCGAAGATACCCGGCCCTAAGTACAGCACGACTAATCAAAACAAGACAGGAAAGCCCAACCACACAGCCTTTTTTATTGAGATATTTTCTTTTCCAGCTAGTTTTGCTCCTGAAAAGCAGTTTCAGCGGTAGAATACCTCCGTGAGCTGGCCCTCCTGTTTATGGATCAACTGGAGCAGTTAGTGTGGGAGAAAATGACAGGAAACGTCTGGCCCATTTAACAATATATTTCCCTGAATACATCTGAGCTGAGCAGGGGGGAAAAAAATAGAAAAACGACACTGGGTTTGGCTGGGTTTGCCTTAAGGGAGCTCCAACCACACCACAAAAACAACACACACATACACACACCCACAAATGAATCTGCACGCTTATTCACAGTTTATGTATTTTAAATTAACTCATGCGTATGCTCCTTTTAAGTACGCTGTAAATCCACGGCAGTAAAGCCAGGCAAACACATAAATATTGACCAAATTCAGAGGTGTCTTTTATCCATCACCAGGACCAATACTCACCATATCCAGGAGTGTCTTCTGAAGGGGAAATGGCTGAGGTGCATCATGGACCTGTCACTGGGAACACCTGGACACTGTCCAGGCTTCATACTGATGCCCCTACCTGTTAACCTTTCACCCCCCACTGCTATCTACCTGGTTATCTATCTACAGGCACTGACCCACAGTAACCGCAGGCCCCAGTACAATGTGTAGTGACCCATACTACAGTCCACTGCTGTGATGCACCCATTCAGATAAAGATCCACCCTTCTGAACTTCAACCTCACTGGTTTAGTCCTGGAGCATCACTTCAAAACGCTCCGGCTCATGTCCAACAAGGATATTCTTAAAAACGAAAATATATAGCACCATAAAATCCATTGAGTTCCAGAAGAGAAATAAAAAAAAGTATCCCAACAAATGTGACAGTAAAAATAAGACAAAAACATGAAGTGGATGCAGACAACAGCCCAGTGTGAACTCTTGTCTTGTCAGTGAGAGTCTCAGCAGCGCAGGCACACAGGCGGCCACCCAGCAGCACCAGCTACACTCTCCGGTTGCTGCTCTTTTTTCCGTGGGATTCTTCCGGCAAAGGTTTGGAGATTACTGTCCCACATCCACATGGTGAGCCGGTTCAGGGACTCATTACTCCGGAAAACATTCCTTTTCCTGACAAGGCAACGACGCCGGCTGGAGAGGCAGCGGTAGTCACGGCAGCATGACAGAGCATGTTACACACAGAGCCGCTCTCTCTCTCACACACACACACACACACACACACATCCACACTTTGTCTCTCTTTCTTTTTCTCCCTCTCTGCTCTGCCCTTTTACAACCTCCCAGAAAGGGGAGTAAAGAAATGGAGAGAGAGAGAGAAAAAAGAAAACCAGCCCAGCAGTCTCTTCAGTATCTTCCCTCTGTCTCGCTCGTCTCTCCTCCCTCCCTCCCTCCCTCGCTCCAGTCAGTGGGATGTCCTGACCCTGTGCAAGAGGTCCGCCTGCTCCCTCCCGTATCCCGTCAGCTAAACCTATTGATCCTCTTACCACATGCTGTTCGGCTTCATTCAGAGAGGTACAGGCCTGCACATGTACAATTAGCATACACACAGGACTGCAACGTAATATGGGCATAAGTGTTGACAGAAGTAGTTTCCCCCTCATTTCCTCCCCTTACATCCTACAGCCCTCCTCCATCATAACAATGCAGGGCTGCCGTTGCCCCATCAGGTTGTTTTTGTTATTGCTACTTTGAGCACACCCTCTGTCTGTCACTGTGTGCATGTCAGCGAGCCATGAGATTTCTAACCGCACAGCAAACTCTTATTTTTCCCTGTAAGTGTGTGTGTGCATATGTGACATGCAGTTTGTGCGTGTGACAGCGTCAGCGTGCAGGGGGCCTCTCAAGGCATGTTTGTTACAAGAAACTTGTTATACAGGATGTCATTGCCCTTACAGCAGTATAATGCATTCCACTGTTCTTACACCAGCGGCTTCAGGCTACACATGGAGGCCTGAGAGCCAAACAGCAATCAAAAGGAGTAGATGTCAATGTGTCTTTTATATCCAACCAATAATGAAGATAATGAGAAAAATAACAGTAAAACTATAATTTATCCAATGCGCATGTTTTTTCAGAGCACATGCAACAGTTTTTCCTGCAATGTGTGCATGTCAATTTGTGCGCTTGTACGCCAGTGGTGTTGGTAAGGACGTTATGAGTGGAGGTTGAGGTTAGCAGTGCGTGTGTGTATGTGTGCGTGTGTGTGTGCGTGTGTTTTGCATTAAAAGCCATAGCTGTGGCCAAGCTCCAGTTACTGCGGCCTGAAAAACAGGATCCAGCGCTGCTTCTTACACACATCCTGCCCGACACACACGTCAGCAGCCTCTCAACCCCTGCCAAGAGTCAAACCACCTCACAGCCACTGTACGCCTGCACCTTCAGCCACAGCGGCCACTCAGGAATCGGGCGGAGGAGCGCTGAACGTGGAGGAATCTGCTCTGCGGGGGGAAATGAAGACAGAAATGCAGTCCTCTCGGTGGGGGGGGAGGACATGTGGGGCAGGTTTGACAGTTTAGGCAGCTTCAAGGAGAAAAATTTCACTCGTGTGGTTTCAGAGGGCACTGAAGCACCTGTTATTCATAAAAGAAAACATCAACTCTCCATCTGCCTCTCAGATTTATTCTGAAAACTATCGTGCAGCTTCAGACATCTTGCGTACAAATGAAAACTGGAGACAGCGCTCTAATAACGGAATATACACTGCATGTCCCCGTGTGCGAATGTGCGTGCATGTGTGTGGTGCTGTTGCATAATCTCTGTCCCTGCTTTGGGGGCTGTTGGCCCCTGCTCTACTCAACACTGGTGAGCTGTCACGACTCATCCTGCAACCTGAAAGAGAGAGACTGGAGGAGAGAGGGAAAATAAACAGAGTTCAAAGGCAGAGGCAAACAGATATAGAAAGCAAGAGAAGGAATTACAGCGAAAGAGAGAAACACAGATGGAGAGAGAGTGAGGGGGAGGTAGAGGGCGGGAGAAAAGACAGAGGATGATGAAGATGAAACCAAAGATGAAAACGTGGCAGAGCTGCAGGGACACAGAAAACCTTGAAAGTAGGATATGCGACACACAGGAAGTTGATATGATAACACATCACAGCCATGGCACATTATTAACCCATCATCCTCCGTGATATATTTCCCATCTACAAAATATCTCGTCGTATTGGAATCATGATTGTATCTAACCGAGCGTCAGAGAGGCGAAAGGGCCGGATAACACAGCGGAACAAGTCTGTATTGATTTCATGTGTACTGACATTTAGCGAGGTACTTTTCTTCATTTGTCTGCAGATAGATTGTCCGGAGAACGCAGTCTGAACAACCTCTCAGGTCATAGAGCCGGTCCAGCACGGCCGGCCAGTGGCTGCTTTAGCCTATTGTCATTGATTCTGGCTGCGCTGAGGTCAATCCCCATTTACATTCAAATAGGAAGGCAAATCTCTGCGGAGATCGAATAAAAAAAACATGTGCATGTTTTGTTCCTTTGAGGTGGGCCAGCTGTCCGTCACTCTGTGTGGCGCTGTGGAAATGCCTTGGGTCTGATCTTCCTCCTTGCTATTCACAGATGGTTATGCAGTGGCATTTCGGCAAAGGTTAACTCATTCCCCCTTCAAATCAGATGTTTGTAATTAGATTCCCACGTTTAATGGGGACACAGCGGCTTTGAGGGCCATTGGCGAAATTTGAAGAATGTTTAAGTGGCCAAGAAATTGCTCACTTGTGGAGTGGAGAGGTTTTCATACGACTCTTTGATTGTAACCGAGGCAAAAGACAGAAGGAAGGGACGTAATTCATTAGAAATAAAAAGGGATCCTAACAATGGAGCCGCTGCAGCCGGTGATGACAGATACTGTACAGAACGTATACAGTGTGCTGCGTCAAAGAAGATGCATTTCGCAAGACACCACTCAATTTAATAAAATAAAGAGAAAAAGACATTTGAGTATGACTAATGGCCCCAACCTGTCATCACAGTGAAGATTATCCCTGAATGTGTTTAAGCTTTTTAAATAAAACTGAAATGGGTAGATTCACTCACTGTAGCTCACAGTTTAATATAAAGGCTTAAATATTATGTATGATAATTGCCAACTACAGATGCAAATGAAATCTTTCCAAGTATATAAAACACTATGGATTAAGCTAGATTTCTCATTAGGTAAATATTGTACTTAATCTGATACAGAAATGCTGCAAATTATTTATGTTTGCCCTGATTACTTCCCTCTATAAAATGTGTATTCCTTCGGCGCAACTCATAGCCAATAACGTACGAATAGAAATTGCACAGAAACAGAAAGAGAGCGAGACAGCAGCAACGTTCAAAAGCAAATCTATGTCAGAATCTGCAGCGTTTCACTTCCAGCGATTGAGACGGAAAACAAGACTTAATTCGCCCTCATTTACAAATCATCCCAACGAGATGGCGAGCCGGGCTAAATGGTTACAAGCTTCATGAATATCCAGTTAAAGCCCATCACCGTGAAACACCGATACCTATTTTGACTACTTAATGAGGCCGTTTTTTTTTCCTGAGACCAGGTACAGATGGGAAGTATCAGTGGTCCATAACCCGAGGCAATCCCCACTACAGCACCATCTGTTGAGGACGGGTCTCGTAATCGACCTGCTCTTCCCTCCGATACCTTCATTATCCCATTACACTGACAAAGAAAACATGACTTTAAAGTGCCAACAGCGAAATAAAGAGCAACATGATGCAAATGGCACATTGTGTTAACTGTTGTAAACCCACCAACATGAAATGCAACACTAGAAAACCCATTTTCTAGTGGGATTCATAGTTTGTTATAGAATAGTCACCAGAACATCAAATTAGACCCAGAGTTTGTTTAATACTTTTTAAATTATTTGTCCCTTTTCCATCCATTCATTATCTATACAGCTAACTTTTTAAAGGGCTGTAGGGGGAGCTGGAGGTGGGGTACACCCAGGACAGGTCGCCACCTAACCCGAGGAAGCTGGAGAAACCCCTCATGGGAAGAACCGCTGCACCAGTGTGCCGCCATTGTCACAATTCAAAGGTCCAGTGTGTATGATCTGCCAAAACCTAAGAATCCTTTATATCTGGATCAGGTCCTCTCCCATAGAGTCCACAATGCTGCACCGCCCTATTTCTACAGTAACCCAGAGCAGACAAACTAAACACTGACTCTAAAGAGGACCTTTTAAGTTACCTGAAGGCCAAATGAGGCAAAGGGGTTTTCACTTGGTTATAAAATGCAACTTCAATTCTGCCACTAAACCCTCAACTTTAAAACCCAGCATAACTTCAGTGTAAAAGTTGAACTGCCGACCTGGAAAAAAACCCCAAGGTGTAAACGTTAGAAGGATATGCAGGAATTTTTTACTAGCTCTGGTATTTCCCGCCCCTTGACGTCACAAATTTCAGAGGTGCGCCAACACCAGTGATAAACAGAGAGCGGAGAAGCCACTGACACTGGCAGTCAACAGGGAAAAAGAAAGGAGGTCATAATCGTTTCTAATTCAAAACTAATACAATTAACTCTACGACTCAGTCTCATGAGGTACCTGTAGCAGACGACAAACTGTGAATGTGTCGAGCAATAAATTCCACTTTCCCATGCGTTTCTTTTATGTGTGTGGCTGGTTTCCAATGCACCTGCTTTCAATAGAGCACTCACTCAGCGCCGCAGAGCTGCAGGATTTATTGCGGCCTTTGGTATTTCCCACTTGACGTCACAAATTGCATAGGTGTGACTGCACAAGCAATAAAAAATGTAGAAGCTGCATATTACAGGGTTTTGTTTTGGATTGTGAATGGCAACGCTCTCGTGAACTAACTCGTATAAGAGATTTACAGCTGTGGCGATGAAGAGTTTTTCTTTTTGTCTTTTTCTTTCGTTTTTCTCTCCTCACTCAACTGGCTGAAAATGTGCAATCAGTGTCCATTACTACGAAGTGAGCTGCTATACATTAAAAGACAGGATGGGGTGATGTTACATTTTTTATACTGATACTGAAACTTTCCTGTGGTATACGTATCCCCAGCTGGGGCGGCATTGTACTGCTATGCCGTTTACTGCCACAAGGTGTCTCCAGTGCAATTCAACTGTGGTTTTTAACAAACTTCACACTCTTTGTTGTAAAAGGTTTTTGATTTAAATCCTGATATACAAATAAAGTTCTTTATTATTATCTTCACACGGCATAAATGTGATGTAACAAAATTGAACGACAATTATAAAACAACAAAGATAAAACTTGAGAACAAATCCCAACGCGTTTATGCTCGTCGTCTGTTTCTCATATTTCTCCATTTTGTCTCACAATTATGATCGCTTCTATTCCTTCACCTTTATTGACATTGTTTACAAAAAGTTCAGCTGTCACTACCATTACAATTTCAGCCACGTTTATTAAATGTATAAATGGCCAGATTGTGCAGCAGAATAATTTCATATTGGTAAGAAAATGGACACCATTGCATTTTTTTTTTTTTTAAACCTTGCGATACAGTATTACCTTTCTACTGCCCAACCCTATTAGATGCTGTGTGATTGCTGAGTCACAGCTATCTGTACAATAACTGTATTGTTATTGTACAGTACTGTTTTTGACATATATGTAGTATTTTTACAATAATGGATAAGAAGAATAAACTTTTTGGTTAACTTCTTTTATTCCAATTCCCCGTTTGTGAATAGTTTTGGTGAAAACATGAATGCAGTGAAGCAGTTGAAATATTGTTTTGCATCCAACGGCTTGATGGCAACAATCTGCTATAGAAAAAAACCTCCTGATTGGGGTCAGACGTACAGCGTCCGAACTGACCTGCATCCTCGTCATCTGACTGTCTTGGATAAACGAACGCACATGTGCAGGCGAAAGTTCACCATACTTCCCATGTGTTCTGTCAATTGGCAGCATTGTGCACTGGATCTGCTGCCGCTAGAGCGTAATTTGGACCAATTGGACGCTGCGCTGCACATTTCAGTTAAAGCTTTGCAACCGGGACATTAAAATAAGCTCACCCGCTCACCCAGCAGGGACGAGTATGTTTTGACTGTGACTCGCGGAACATGAGAGTTCGAATGTTGTTAAATTGCAGCTCTTACCAGTCATTGTGCTGTATAGTGGGCACTTGTAATTGAGGGGCTCGTTACTGTTTCCACCAAAACCCATTCTGCACTGTTGCTATAGTGCTGTAGTCAACATGTCCTGTGAGGAACAAGGCCAATAAAAACATCCAAAAATACAGGTTTTGGGGTTTTTGTTGAATTTGCAATAGTCTCCTGCTGGTACATCTTAGATAGATCCGTGAGCACAGAGACCTAAATCCTAATAAAGCAACACAAACTGTGAAACTATAATTAAAACATGCGCAGTTGTCAAAGTGAATAACAGCATCCCAAGAGCCCAAAATGCCCTCCTAATTTGAAGCATTAACCGGGCTATTAATTGCCCCGGCTCATACCAGGCCATTGCTTGTTTCTTCAGGAGGACACCAGTGTAATTAGTTTAACGTGATAAATTGTTTGGCTCTAATTTGCCCGTTGTGGTTTTCACTTGTGAGCTGTGAGGACATCTCTCGGAGCTGAGGTCGTTAAAGATGTGGAAAAGTGACAGGATATTAAGATATTGTTCACAGATGAGTTGAGGGAGATCCGTGCTCTCCATCAGTGTCGTGCCGCTGTCATGCTGAATCTCAGCAACCCGTGTCTCGGTCCCTGCGCAGATCTACTGTTTGCACCCACTTCTTCTCCCTAAATATCTGGAGCCATCCCACCCAGTCGTCTCCGTACCTCCATCCCCAGCCATGGTGTCAGCTCTGTTGCTCAACCCCTCCAAAAATAGACTTCTCCTGCATTGCACCAACGTTGTGTCACTGTTGCAGCTCCACTGGCTCCCCCCTGCACTGGCCGACTTGTCTGAGCCTTAATCACTGCGCTGGATGGGCTGAGTGTCTATCTGGCTGTTATTAGTAATTCCTCTGAGGGATGATATGACCCGCTGATGACCTCCGGTGATACGCTAATTACCGTCGGCTCAGGGGACCAAGCATTTCTGCTGTTTTATGCTGAATTTCACTAAGATCCTGTTCACTGTAGTTTGTTTTAAGGCAAAGTATCTAATTAAGAGCAGTGGAGAAAAATCTGCAACTGGATCTTGTCATTGAAAATCTAATTTCTGTTTCAGATTTTGATTTTCATGTTGGGTTTTAGAATTTAATGTGAAACTGAGGTTTACTGGAGATGTTATGTCTAATTTACAATATCTACCACACAAACAAATGTAATATCCCATCAGTGAAAGCACTTTCAAAGTATTTTAAACCGTTTTTAAACCCAAGATAAATGTGGACAGACGTTGGATAGATTTTATCAGATGTCTTCAGTTTGATTTCACTTGGCGTCAACATGTCTGTCACAAGATGGGAAATCACAGTTTAATAATCCAAAAAGCACATGTTGTCACTGCATATGCAGAAATGTTGGTGCAGTTGAATTCCTCTAATGCTCTTGGAAGAAAGAGAGGATGCAGTAAACAGCCCACAGAAAGAGCAGACATCTGTATATCCGATCTGTGTGACTTCTGCACGAGGCTCCGCACTTGTGATCACTTTGGTAATTCTATAAGTTTATTAGGTATGTATACAGAGCAGATGCAGACTGTACTTTATTATATATGATTAAGGATAACTTAACAAGATTAAGAGTCTTGAGTCACATGCACAGTTCAACCAGGTTTTGCTTTGAGGGGAAAACTTTAGCACGCTAACATGCTCGGCGGTTAGTTTAGCATGTTCGCATGCTAAAGTTGGATAATTTGCACAAAAGACAAAGTGTTGCTGAGGTTGGCGGTAATGTCATTTGTTATTTGGAAAGTATTGGAATATTTAAAGATTTGACCTATTGGTGGGGCTAGTTTTAAAATAAAGAGACCACCAGAGCGATATCGATTCATCCTGAGGGAAACATGAGCGTCTATGCAAAGCTTCATGGCAATCCATTTCATATATATTGAGACATTTCACAGTAAACCTGTAACATTGACCTCGTGGTGGCGTTACAAGAAAATTCATAGGATCCATCATCTGGGAGATTTCCCTGAAAACACATCGGCTGAACAAAGACTTTAGAAAGACTCATTGCATGTCTTCTTTCTCTTCCTCTAACTGCCTTAAATTCCATTATAGGGCCATGAATTATGAAGAAGCAGCAGCATGGAGGAGGAAGCGTTGTGGGGGACTTGTGTGACATTAAACTGTTAAAGTAATTACATGTTAGCAGGAGGTTTGCAGGCTGTAAAATTATCTACGTCTGAAAACAGCACAGTCTGTGACACTGTGTCTGCAAACTGGGGCAGAAAAACCACCAAACTCTGTCACACAGAACAGAAAACGCCCTTTCGCTGTCGTCATGGGTTCATGTTTACATGCACAGCTATAAAAACGTAAGTAAAGTGAATACAAACGCTTTACCAGAAGGAAACATAGAAATAAAGTCACGCTTATTAAGTCTGCTGGGTTACAAGGCAACAAAGCAACGAGCTGCTCTTGGGTTGTATTTTTCTTATATCTAGATTCATTCAACAGAATACTGGTCTGGATGAGGGCTGAATTCGATTTCTGTTTATTTCTGACTTCCAGTTAAAAGCCTGTTATACAATTTAAAGTGTGATTGACTCAAAAGTCTGGTAAAATATGAATTAATGCACAACTGATTACTGACGTGTCCTGATAAAAACTGAGGTTCAGTGCCACAGTTTGGAGCTTGGACCGTTAACTATACAGTGGCTATATTCTCAATCAGTGTTCATATATATGTGTAAATATATAAAATAAACATATAAAGAAAAACAAAAAAATATATAATAGATCAAACAATATAAAAATAATAAAATAAAAGATATATATATTTGTATTGGCAATGATTAATAAGATTTCCTTATCAAACCCTTAGGACAGAGAAATGCAATTGAGGCTGGATATTTTTGAGTTTAACCACAAACTATATTAAACTATATTATAAATAAAAAGAACCAAATATATAATAGTTAAATCAAGGAAATAAATATTTTGCTTTATTATCTATAATGTAAACACAAATGCAAATATTTTCTATATTGATTATTCTGTACAATGAACAGCCAATATCAGTCTTGTTCTATTAAAAAGTTTAATTATGATCACATTTCTTTTGTTGTTGGTGACCATGCTACTGTAACCCGTGCTACCAGTAATGTGTTGGTATTTCACCAGCAATATGTCAATGCCCGACTGTCACGACAATGAAAGCTCTGCGTGTTCTTCTTCTTGACCAGATGTGACAGAGCAGACAGAGATCGCCCTGACACCCTTGTTTTCTGTCATGGCTCCCATGACATTTAAAAGTCAAACTTTCACCCCCTTTTCATCCACACCTCACCAGCACCAAATGAAACCTGTCGGCCCACTGGAGACCCCAGGGGGGAGGGTAGTGGCTTCAAGATAGAGACGACAGAGGAGACGGGGTTAGGACGACGAGAGGAGAGGAACCAAGAGGAGACACCTCCGATACCTTTTTTATAAGACAAAGTGTTGGAGGTGGAGTTTTAAGACGAGTAAAAGATTCTGTGTCAGTGTGGGTGTTGATGTGAGAAGCGATCTGTGTAAAGCTCGTTCCATTGGTGAGAAATCCGCATGAGGCTGGTGCAGGTTAGGGTCTGCAGGATGAACAATAACCAGATCCTCCGCTGAACTGAAAACACTCGGCTCTGGGCCTGAGAAGCAAAGACAGTCACACGTGATGGAATTAACTCAGCTGCTTACTGGTTCAGATGTTAAAGTCCAGAAGAGAGAGCAGCCATTGGAGCTGACTTGACGGTGTGCCTTTTACTTTTGCATAATGTAAACTAGTAGTTGGAAACATGCAAATATAAATAGAGTTGGGCAGCAAAATTTGGTACCAATCACGCACCGGTTCCTACAACACGCACATTTCGGTACCTGCACTGTAACAGTTCAAATTTAATGACCTGGCGTCGCACGGATACATTTGCAACGTGTTTTGGCGGATTGCGAGACACCATGGTGCCGAGCACGTGAGCCGACAGTGTGGGTGTCCCTGGCCCCGGCGGTGGTGAGACAATTAATGATGCATTTGGAGCAGGAGGATTTTTCTGTATTAATCACTGAAAAGTTATTTAGTGTTAAATCCTTGGAGATGTGTTTATTTATTATGTGATTTTGTCATGTAAATGTATTATGAGTAATGGACATTTTTATGTTTGTAATACATTTTAAACTTTAGACAGATGTGTTAAATTTCAACCTACAATCTTAAAAGGATGTTGTTATCGTCGATAATATCATGTTTTTTTTAAAGAAAAATCAGTTGTGACAGTTTTTTTATATTTTGCACCGTTATCAGAAAGAAACGTAACAATACCCAAACCCTAAATATGAACTACTGTGAGTGCGCTGTATTCTTGCATGTGTGCACAAGTATATGGAAGGAAACTACAACCACAACTCTAAATTTATATTATGTGTGATTCAAAGGAAGTGCGTACTGCTTTACTGGAAACTATAAATCACCCAGAGAAACCTGACGTCAAAACTTTTCTTGTTCATCTGAATGATCCTCCACAACGACAGGTATTTAACCCTCTGGAGAGACTATTACAGAAAAAGTTCCACCCCAATGTTTATGTTACATAAATCCCTGATGTTTAGCGCATACTGGTGAGTATTTTGTGTGGTAGAACCGCTCAGTCATTAGTTACTGGTTTTCCTACATTTCAAGGACAAACTCCAGAGAATATGTCTGAACTGCTTGAGTTTCAGTCGTGTTGTATGTGTGGGTGGAGGAAGTAACATGACCGTGACGGTGTTGAGTCTTTACAGTCAATTAAAGTGTGACGTCTGCGTTGTCAGAAATGCAGTTTTAAAGAATGACTACAGAGGTAAGTGTTAGCGGAGAAAAATCCTGAAGTTTTAGTTTTTATAATCTGTAATTAAACCTAAAACTAATTTCTTATACAATCAAAACTTAAGTAGCCCAATCTACGACCCCAATACTGAATTGCAATTTCAGCAACAAAAAAAAAATGCAGGAAGAATGTTAAAAATTCAAAGTTTGCATCTGTGCTTTTAGTGAATTATAAAGGTGGGAAAACAGCAGGTGGGCAATGCAGTCACTACTGACCTTTCTTCTCAAATCAGTTTTTTACTGTCAGCGATGGCATCTGACATGAAGACAATATTTTCTGCCACAGCTTTAAAGATTTCTGATTTGTGTTTTCTATGCTCTTCTTTTCTCACTGGTTTGAATAAAGATGGGGCTCAGTTGGAAAATGGTGATATAAAGTATTTCCATGCACCAGTTAGTACTTATCAATTCAATGGAGTTTTCCTGCCACGTTCACATTCAGTGTTTCTCAACAAAACCCTGATTGAATTGATTATATTGCATATAAACTAACCTGCAGTCCTTTACTTGTTTTTGTTGGTGCATTTATATATGTCTGGCCACATCACAGTTACCTTTAGATGAGTGTGACAGTGTGAAACTATTGGCAGAACTAAGTAAGCTACTGTTGCCAGGCCACTGCCAATCAAATCTCCTCAAATCACAAATCTCATTATGTCCTGATGGAGCAGGTGGACGTTTTTAAATGTTAATCTCATGACTAATAGGAATGAAGGATGTTTTCTTCCTCAATTCATACTTGATTGTTGCTCGTCTTTGAACAAGCATAAAACATGTAGTTACTAGCTGGGTTGCTCACTGTCTACGGTCTATAATAGTAAACAACATTAGCATTAGCAATCCAGTGTAGAAAACATTCAAGCTGCATCTTTTCAGAATAATATAGCAAACATGCTGGTGATAGTTTGTCTGCGACTAATGAACTTGATTATAGGCCTGAATGAAATTTGCCCGTTGTCACTTTGTGTGTTCTCTGCACACACTCTGTCCGGTCAAAGATATTTTACAAGAGAGAAGAGCCGCCACTTTGTAACATAACTGTACAACCACGAGTGAACTGAGCGTTTCCCAACAAATCCAACAGAGTGAGACCTCTTACGTCACATCACTGTCTTGGACGGCATTCCCCAAACTGAACTTTCATTCTTAAATTCATATTCACACATACAGTATCTTTCAATCTAGACTTTCAGTATTTGGAAAAATGAGTTCATTAAAAACATGACTGACAGTGTCGGATACAAAGGTTATTTAATCAACGTACATTAAGTGTAGGATCAAATTTGGTATTGACTCAATATTAAAATACTGTGTTTGTGTGTTTATGTGTGTCCATTGGCCCAACCCTTGTTACCACTCATTAAACTTGTCCACAAAAGGTAATGGGTATATCATGTTAACAGACACCTGCTCCCACTAACTATAAAACAGCTGCTGCTCAGTTACAGTGTGTGCAGAGGGCCATCTATTGTCCGAGCCTGGCTTGCAGCAAATTATCTACTCGTGTAAAAAGGAAATAATTGATCAGTGAGGAAATCTGACCCAAATGATGTTTAAAGTAGATTTCTAGCAGATTCAATTCCACTCTTTCCCTCGTACCTACTTTCCTGGTTCCCTACTTTGTTTTTCTTTATCAGAGATCTAATAACTCCCGGGCGTGAGACTCTTTTCTCTTACAAGTGACTGGGTATAAAGACAATACTTGTAAAAAAAATCTTGTTGCTTCCAACTGGGGCTCCAGCTGTATCACAGGAAGATATGCTGCAGAGAGTGGGTGGGGATGAATGCATGGGTACACAGACAGAGAGAATGTGGCTAAACTACAAGGGAAGGCACTGACAGAAAGAGATGGAGGGAGCAAAGCACAGAGACAAATGAGAAAATGAGAGAACAAACAGAATACTGATTGGAGTTTGGCTTTCTGCTGCAAAAAAACTTTCAAACCGCACATCAGCACTAAAGATCCCCTAAATCCCACGCATGCACGACTCCACAGATCCAAAAATTGCTACACTCTGCACATACGTACACAAAAACAAGAAAAAAAAGGAGGAGGGGAGGGATGAGGAGAGGAAGGGAGGCTGTGAGAGAAAGAGCGATGTGTGAGAACAGCGCGGTTACATAATGGATAGAAGCAGCATGGGAGCTACCAGAGGGGAGCTCCTGGGCTTCTGCAAGTCGCAGAATGACGCATTGCCCTCTCACACACGCACACATACACGCGCACACACACACACGCGCGCACACACACACACACACACACACACACACACACACACACACACACACACACACACACACACACACACACACACACACACACACACACACACACACACACACACACACACACACACACACACACACACACACACACACACACACACACAATGCAGCAAATGGCACACACACGGATGTGCACCATGCATAAGAAGCCACTCCCACACATTCATCATAATCTATCGCAGGGCAGGAGCAGTGACGGTGTATTTTTTTACAGCTCGGCCTGGCAGCAGAAGAAGAACAGAAATGCAACATGCACAAACAATTTAATCCATAAACTGAGGAGAGGCCTCAGGAGAAGTGAACCGCTGTCATGAGTTAAAAACAACATGCTTAGATCCAGTTTTAATTTGGTGTGTAGCCCTAAAGTAATATTGTGGCGTTCAGCTTTTTCTGAGTGAAGCTGAGATTAAAGACGTTTATTTGGAGGGCTGGATGCCTCCTGTTGGACTGTGTATCTCTGCAATCCACCTGACCAACAGCTTTTTTAAAGAACATTTTTATGGTTTCACAATCGCACACAAGACCATAATCAAATTTCCTTCCTACTTACTTACATGGCCATGACAACTATGGACGCACAGGTCAACTCCAAACACGGACACATCTTTGAGGAATTCGTGTGTCAAGTGCTTCCTTGCTAAAATGTATTAAAGGCAATTGTAATGGAAAAACAGGATTTCAGAGCTTCAGCATTGCAAGGTTCATTCATTCATGTAGAGCTCAACTGATGTTGTGTTTTTGTAGCCCATTTAGACGAAGACAGCTAAAACAATGCTACCAGTCAAATGGCATCCCGATGGCTGGTGTTAGCTCCATCTTTCTCTCGAGCTGCCTCCAAACATAAAACATGCCTCTCTAACAATCAATCTGCTTTGGTAGCTATTTTTACACCAAGGCATGCCTGCAGGCTCACAAACTCTCTCTCTCTCTCTCTCTCTCTCACACACACACACACACACACACACACACACACACACACACACACACACACACACACACACACACACACACACACACACACACACACACACACACACACACACACACACACACACACACACACACACACACACACACAGTGGCGGCAGCAGCAGCAGCACAACAACCCTGAGCAGAGGCGGGATCGATTGATGAGCTACGAGGAAAGCAACCCGCATTCCTCCCATCTGGGAATGTAAAAACAGGCTGATGCTCAGCGCTCTGCTCTAAACACAGGAAATCAATATCCTGCAAGTTAATGAGATAGACCCCCTAACCTCAGCATCTGATTAGATAAACAGATTAGTGGCAAAACACAACACCACCATTAGGTGAAAGCAGTGCACACACACATCAGGCCCGGGCCGTTCCAGCCACACAGCGGCAACCTCACGGCTGGTGATAATAAACTGAGATCTTATTATGTGGACGAGGCTACTTCCTGAAACATAATGCGCTACGTCTTTTATTATTATTATTATCATTTCTACAGGATCCCAGAGTTATGATGCATATACTTGAAGAAACTGTTACATAATGCTGAAGATGGTTTAATGCTTAACAGAAAACCAACATTACATTACCTTTGGAGGAATCTCATGCTCAGATTAAATGTCTGCTGTTTTGGTACTTACCTAGAAAGAGAAAAGAGGGGGAGGGAGGGAGGGAGGGAGATGGGGGAGGGAGAGAAGGGGGAGAGACAGAAGTTATCAGGACAATCTATTGACTGCAGTGAGATGTAATTTGCGCTTAAACAAGCATTGGGGCACGTTGTGTATGACTCCCGAAACCGGCTCTTCCCCTGCTGCTCTGTGGACGCACACACACGCACTGGCATAATGAGAGAGGCTGGGAGTGTATATCAATATACTGCAGTGGTGAGAAAGCTGCTCTCTCTGTCTTTCTCTCTCTCTCCCTCTCTCATCCCAATGTGAGCCTATTGATTAGAGTTGAACCTCCCATATTTGATCTCTCTCTCTCTCTCTCTCTCTCTCTCTCTCTCTCTCTCTCTCTCTCTCTCTCTCTCTCTCTCTCTCTCTCTCTCTCTCCATCCTCCGCCCTTTGTTTATCTGTGTGCAAATCTCTCTGTCCTCAAAAACTGTGCGAAGTTATAATGATGTCACAGAGGCTGTCAAAATATGCCAATAAATGAAACGCGCCGACAGAGAAGACGGCGACAAAAATGACCAAAGTGACACAGCGAAATGCAAGTACTGTGTCACTGGTGACCTGAAGGGGCTCAGGCTCAGAACACCACCCTTTGAAAGTGTATTAAAATGCTATACATTCATATGATTGGAAGTCAAGACTGAATTTTATCAAACTGCAGATGACACGAATCCTGCAAACCAGACCACTCATGGTAACTCACTCTCCCACATGTCTGGCCTCCCTGCTGTTTAAACTGATTTCCATCTGTCCTGAGACGCTTCAGGCCAATCACAATACTTCATCTAAAATGGGGCGGGTACAATGACTGACAGGGGAGTGATTTAGGAGCATTTTCATTCACATCAAACATGGCCACCACAGAGAAACCAGAGACCATCTATTGAATCCACTAGCATGACAATATTAAATGAACTTGATGGTATATCTCTTTTAATGGAAGATCAAACAGCTGCTCTTTGTTCAACTCCTCTGTCAAACCACAGAGAGGACTGGTAAACACTGGCCCCGCTTGTAAAGTCACATGTCCCATTGCTCTGATCGGCTGCAGGTCTAAAACAGCGCTGACAAGACAAACACCCAAAAATCCATCTATAAAAACATCTTCACTAAAGTTGTTTTGCAAAGCACCGGCCATGCATCGACTCCTGTGTGACAGACGTGTCCCGTACATGTGTCTGAGGAGACATTCCTCAAGGTAAAGCAGCTGCCTAGTGCTAATCTGAGTAGAATGAAATAACAGTTTTTTGGAGTCCTGATGTAAATCTGGAAAATGCAAACAAGGACACAAGTCAAGATGCTATAAGGAAATAGTGGGTGTTTTATGTTGTGTCATACAGTGTATGTTCACTTAGCGATTACTTTTTTGTTTACTATTGTAACATACAGTCTAACAGTATAGTATATTATATAAAGTTGATTTTGCGATACTGTATTCATTATTTGAGCATCTGTGAAAGCAGTGAGCTGACAAACAGACATTCCTTTCTGATTATTTTATCCATTAATAACTTCTCAATCCAGTTTCCAGGGAATACATCATTATATTAACAATATACTGTATATTGATTAGTATTCTTGCTTTTATCGGCAACCCGTCCAATTCAATACAGAGGTCAATATTGGTATTTAAGTCTACATTCATCACCTCCCTGCTCATCCCCACCCGTCTGTATTCACTGCTTCATTCACCCTCCTCTTTCTCTCTGTTGGTCAGACAAGTTGACAACACGTTCAGACTCAAATGTCAAGCAGGCAGGCCGGCCCAGGTAAATAAATGGAGTAAACGATCAAAATGGCAGACTTGAAGAGAAAATGCGGCTGAAATGTATCGTGCGCGGTTACGTTTGCGAACCCAAACAGTGAGACCGAGGAAGAGAGAGGGAAAACCAGGCACATAGATACGAGCAGCGGTGTAATAAAAGGGTCTGATACACAGGTTGACCAGCACATGGTAAATGACTCACTTATTTAATTGGCTCACAGCCACAACAAGCACACTAGACCGTTAACTTTATATTGATAACTACTCTTACAAACCCGCTGTGACACTGAGGCTCATCTGAACACGCGGATAATAACAATATGTACAGTTCATCCTAATACACTGATATTTAAAGCTTTGTTACCTCCGACAAGGAAGTTATGTTTTTGTCTACGTTGGTTTGTTAGCCACACAAATGGCCGAACCGATTTCCATTACATTTTGTGGAGGGGTGGGGCGTGACCTGAGAAAGAATATCTTAATTTGTGGTGCTGATGCGGATCAGGGCCCAGATAGAGGATATATTTTCAAATATTTTAACTTTGTGAGATGACTTTGTTGATTTCTCAGAGAATAATTCATGAATCTTCATAAAAAAATAATCTGGCATGTTCAGGGGACTGATACCCAAGTGTGTTATTTGGTACAGATCCAAATAAAAGTCTGCGTGTAGTGAATTTTAATATGGTTTCATGAGGAGCCATTTGGGCCTTGGCGGAGGTATGAGACCTCCGACTGTCATTCTAGATACGATATAATATTTAAAGAGTCTAAATGATTAATTTCGGTGACAAATGTTTATATACACAAGATATAAATGTAACTGTAACATTTGTCTGTCGTCTTTCAGGAATGCCTTTGAGTTGTTTGAGTAGCAAAAAGACTGTTATGGGCGTAGCTGGCGGAGATGTCACATCATCCATCTGCAAATTGTCAGAAGTGACATTTAGAGACGGGTTGTAGGTTCATGAGCTGCACAGTCACCAGCTTCAGGGAGACACAGACCCATCTCTGACAGACCTGGATATTACTTAAATCGCAAAACACAGTCAAAGATATCACCTACATAGAAGCATTGCAAAATGTTTTATCGCAAACTCAGCTGTGTGTGAATGTGTTATGAATTTATGGAGAATGTTATGTACTCTGCATGTCAGCCTTGCTTAGGCCCATATGTGACCTCTGTGAAAGCTCCATGACTCATAAAGCTGGACACCCCCACACACACTAACACACACACACACGATGAGCTCATGCTATACTTCCCCTGCATGCATTCGGTGCCACAGGCTAAGCTCAGAGCTACAGTGACTAAATCCCATTCTGCGCATGGATGAGTGCAGGGGTACAAGGACGCCTCTCTCTCTCCGGTGAGCCAATACCAACAAGGCCTGTTTCTGTGGTGACTGGATTCTCAGCTGGTGATTTACGGCATCACATATTCATCACCTCCAACGCTTCTGGTCCTACAGTGAAGGACGATGAGCTTGTGATGGAGAGCAGCTGTGGGAAACAGGTGTGTGATTCTCATTATGGCCATGGCAAGATAATGACGGCTTTTAATCACAAGCCCTTGATATGTTAGTGTGAGGATTTTCATGTGCGTTTATCTTGTATGTGCAGGTAACACTCGATGGATCTGTGTGCGGGAGATTTGCATGTTGATGTGCCTTGGTGGGGGTGTTTTTCTGCATGTGTTTATGTGTGTGAGTGAATGCATAATGGGAGAGTGAAATCAACGAGCAAATAGGGGGAATATGCACAAGCACCTTCTCCCCCAGTAAACACACTTGTGTTTTTATGGGCAATTCCACATTGAATGCACCAAACAATAAAAGCAGTGGCGCAAACAGATCTCATGCCGCATCCCACTTCAACCACAAACTAAAAACCTGTTAGTTTCCTGTAATAGATCTCATCTGTCCACTTTGCTTTCTATGAGACATCTGAGAAATGGGAGGATGGATTGAAGACGGCCTCAGCTATGCAGGACTTGCTTAAGAAGATAAGCTCTACAACAAACAAAGATACCGGACCGGAGCGCTTCCTAATCGCAGTAGCGTATCACCCTGTACTGTCTACAATTTGGATCTCACCGATATCTGATTTCCAACCGTTGGCAGGCGTTGCCCTCCTCCAACGTCCTGCAGGCTTTTACACATGCAAAGCAAATGCAAACATACAGACACAAAACAAAGCAGACTTAAAAGGCAAATGCCGATACTGACAGCCACACGTGCACTCATGCATACATGGGTGATTTCCATACATACTTATTTTATAATGTTTCTTTGAGTCTCTGCTCCATGTCGACATGATTGAATCATTTCTGCAGCTTTTGTCAGCCGCCCGTTCTACCACATCCGAAAAATGTTCTGCAATCAGATCAGGGAACTGGTGAGGCCACTGGAGTTCACTGAACTCATTGTCATGTTCGTGAAACCAGTTTGAGATGATTTTTGCCTTCTGAGATGGTGCTCTATCACGTTGGAAGAATCAATTAGAAGATGTCACGTAGTGGTCATAAAGCGATAAAAACATGGTCAGCAACAACACTCAGTAGGGTTGGGTACCGAACTCTGACTTTTATGGGTATCGACCGAATTACGTTGGTACGACCGGGCACTGATTCACCTTTAATCAATCGTGCCTAATTTCAGAGCCTGAACGCATCTGGGTGAGAGAATGTGTGTATGTGAGTGAGAGTGAAAGAGCGAGTATAGGTTAGATAAAGAGAGAGAGCAAGACCATGGTGAGTCACAAAAAGTTGAACCTGTGATTGATGAAGAAACATTAAGTGTGGCATCGACAACTTCATCAACACCAACCCTAATACTCAAACAAGCCGTTGTGATTAAACCATTAATGATCGGTGTTAAAAGGCCTAAACTGTGCCGAGGACACATTCCCCACCACAAGGAAGGCTGGGGCCATGGATCCATGCCGTTGACGTCAAACACTGACTCTACCATCTGAATCATCAGACCGGGCTACGTTTTCCAAGTCTTCAGCTGTTCAGTGTTGGTGAGCCTGTTCCCACTGCGGCCTCAGATTTGTGTTCTTGGCTGCCAGGAGTGGAACCAGACGTAGCCTGTCCTCCTCAAAGTTCAACATTTTGCTAATCCTGAGAAGCTTCTCTGCTCAGCGGATCTGAGTTAGCGAAGCCTTTGAGTGGAACCAGTCTGGCCTCTCTCCTCGAACCTCTCTCATCATCGAGGCATCGTATTGACGAGACTGTCTCTCTATGAATGTTTTTGTTTTCTACACCATTCTGAGTGAAAACAAACTTTCAGCAGTTTCTGAAATACTCAAACCAACCTGAAACCATGTACAACGGATGTGCATTCATGTTTACATTTTACTTATTTTTTTTTTTCACACTCTATATACTGTATATATATAGTGTGTTTTCTTTTCATGTATAGTTAACATTTATAGTAATAAACTTACCATAAATGAGTTCCTTCAAATACAATTCTTTATTATAGGGGTACGATAACGACATCTCAGGAATCATTCCCTTACTTTGTTTTCCAACATCGGCCAATATGTTGGTATTGGGAATTTCTTACTCCCCAGTATCGGTATCGCCGCCCAAAAATCCACTTCAGTCAGGCTGGCATCGAGAGAGATAAACGGAAGTTTTTGTTGTTTTATTGCTCAATTGTACATCTCAGACTTGTGTATTTAGGGAGCAATTCATTCTTTTGAATGGCCGAGCACAGTCTTTAAACCAGAAGCTGCTGCAGGCTGTACAAGGTCCCTCAGCCACATGGAAATCATTCTGCAGATATTCTGTCTTTCAGAATACAGTAGCATTCAGTTCTCTCACCAAATGTTTATGAATTACTTGTAAGGTTTGTAATTTGTCTTCTGATAACCTGTCGCACGCAGTTAATTTCTCCCAGAGGACAATTAACGTATCATCATCATCAGATTCCTCTCACAGCTTGTTACAGCGTTTTCCAGCTCAATGAATAATGTAGACCTCCTCTCCTCACGTGGCATCAGTTAACAATCAGTGTCAACATTAGAGATTAGTTCCATAGAAAATGCAGATATCAATAGTTAAGTTTAACCAAGCTCTGTATCACTTTTCATGGATTACATGAGTGATTTATACAGTTCAATAAATAGGATTGTTTGTAGGAATAAGTTCCCTAATTAGAAAGTGTGGCACAAACTTTCTGCACCTCTTGTATCACATTACATGGCTCAAGGTAAAACAGGTTTTGCTGCATCACACCATAACACACTGGTCAGCAACTTAAGAAAACGGTCAGTGCAGTGCAACTCGCTGACATCCGCTAAAATCAACTGATTAATGGCGAATCTTCCATCGCTCGCGGCCTCAGCCCTTTTCAAAGATAAATGGACATGGTTATCTTGTTTATGGAAGTATGGAACTTAACATAATATCAGGATTTCTGAAATGATTTCTCCGGAGAGGCTGGATTATTGCTCCATTCTGCTCTAACAGATCTCAAATCACCAGTTGCAGGATACAGCAGCAGATCAAAAGAGACTTCAAAGACAGAACAAATATCCTGTACATAAACTGCCCGATCCATTCACCACAGAGATGTGAGGGAAACTGAGATGTGATGGGAAATTAAATGCTGCTGTAAGAAAAAACAGAAACAGACAGACGTTTTAGACGGTTTAGAAATAAGTCAGCAATTGTTCAAAAGGAACAAGGGTCAGGAATAGGAGGAAGACGATTTGATCAGTAACTGCAATAAGCAAGAGAAAGTGGTGTTTTGTTCAGGGCATCAGGCCCAGGCTAAGTAAAGGAGCCCTGACATCACTGGAGAACAGCGAACAAGAGCCATGCACAAGATGCCCGAAGCAACCTTTATGAATCCAAAGGCGCAGTAGAGCTGAGGCTTGACTCCGACCATGATGCCAGGGAAACTAATTTCAGCGATTTGTATCTTTGAAATCCTTCATTTTGGAGGACCGGAAGTTGGGAAAGGTTGGAGCAGAGATTTACTGGTAAATTGAGAGCTTTGGCTTCAGGCTCCACCATATCAACCCTGTAAGGCCTCTGTTGCAGCTGATACCATGACAACCCATCTTGTGCTGCGTCTTACCGCCAGATGTGCAGGCCTCAAGATGCCTGAAGTCTTGGAGCAGCAACTGATTCTCAAGCCAAAATTAGCAATCCACTACTTCCCAGACGCACCACAGACTTGTGTTCTACATTTTAACTCATAGCCATGATTGAATTATGTATTATTACTGCTAAGTGTGAGAAGATGTTTCTGCGGCTGTGTGGTTTGCAGTCAAGTATAAACTTAGATTTGTTGTATGATCAACAGCAGAAATACATCACTTTCTATGTGCAGGAGAGAATCTACTGTATGTCTGCTTCTTGGGTAGCTGTGTTCTCTCTCTGCAGATATTTCTATTTAAAAAGATCTTGCTCCACTTCATACCTCCTTGTGCAGTGGAAGGATATGATCATCAGCTGTCTTACGGTGAGCACTGTGTGGAGAATTTTGGTTGGCTCTTCTCCACAAATTACAGACTGCCATTCCCTGGATGCAAGTCCCATGCTTCTTCATGCAGCGAAAAACAAGTTAAATCCACACAAAGAAGTCAATACATAACCAGGCCGCTGACGCACAAGACACCAATCCCACTTTCGTTTCTTTCCTCCTCTCCTTCGTTTTTTGTGCCTCCTCCGCCTCCCCCTCTCTGGCTTTTGAGATAAGCTTTCTGTCGAATACCAATTTTAAAAGAAGATTAAGCAGTTCTGGCTCTCAAATCAATTTTACCCCCCACTGCAACATGAATCAAGTGTGTACTCATACACACCGACACGCAAGTGCCTACGCGCACAACAGTGAAGGCAGTGGCTTAATCAAACACACACCACAAGCAATTAAGAGACGCAGTGGCATGATCGCCATTAATTCCTCAGTCAAATATCTAGAAACATTAGATTCTAAAATTAGTTTCTTGTTTCCAGCTAATCATAAATGTTACAACACAGCCGCCTGTAGTGTAGCACTGTGGCTTTCTCCGCGCTAACTTTGTTGGTGTTGCAAGTTGTGCAACAACAGATTTCTTAAATTTAGTTGTGAAAATCAGTCATACCAGCTCATTTATGAAGACAAAACAAGAGTAAAATGTTGACATAATAATAGTGAATAAAACAAGAAATAAAATAATTTAGTGACAGAAAAACATTTCTGACCCAATTCTAACTTTTTGCAAGAATTTCCTATTTGTTGGAAAGTTAGAGTTAGCGAGTGTCAACGTAACATTCAATTTCAATAAGTATAAGAGTATATTCACTGAATAAAGAAAATTGTTGGCCCAACTTAAAAAATATATATACTTCAATAGGTAACATACAAATCAATAAAGTTTGTTCAAATGAAAGATAACAAGTTTTATTGACACATAATTTGTGTGTTACCAATTAAAGTTATTATTTTAAGGTGGTCCAACAAAGTTATTTTTACATTGTTGGTTAAATATTATATTGCAACAATATTGCATCAATTGTTATAAATACTGTATTTCTATTCAAAATTAAAAAAAATCCCTTCAATGTTATTTGCATTTGTTGTTTGGCAAAACTTAACTTTTTTGTTCAGTCTAGCAAAAGATCTAAAAATATTTTATATAATATTAACTTTTGATATATCCTATGTAATATTTTAGATTAATTTCTCTTTGTTTGCAGAATATTCTATTCTAATATGAAAAGGCTTAATTGATGTCTATACAGACAGACTTGCAGAGAGCAACAAGGTTTTAACCAACATAAAAAGCAATACTTCAAATGCCCAAGTTTATAAAATGCACAAAGAGAGTCTGAATGAAATTGAGGTGTAAACCCTTCGAATTAGATACTGTTGACAAGACCCGTAATCAAACCCCGTGGCAAGAGGAGTGAGGGCGCACTGCGATCCCGAAAGGTCATCTCTCCACAAGTGATAAGAAAGCAGAGCGGGTTTGAACACAAAGCCTTTCAACATGCCTGGAGACACAGCAACCCCCCTTAAAGCTGTTGGCACGAAGAGTTCATATCCAGGTTAGCTGCCCGTTGTCACGGAAACCAATGAGTATGGTGGATGGAAGCACCATTTCTTGGAAATCAATGAGCGATCCAGATGTGACGAGGTTCTCTGGCAGCTTTTAACATTAGCAGCTCTGCCTATCGAGAGGTACGCATGTGCTGGAGGTCTCTGTAGTGTCTTCAACCCCTATAGAGAGAGCTCAATCAGAACCATGCAATCTACCTACAGGCACTTTTCACAGCACGTCTTTTCACTCGTCATAGCAGGAGGGGCACGGGTCTTACTGACAACAGTTCATTTATCTATTCATTTCAAGTGTCAGAGGAAGACGTCACCATGTGACGGTGAGCCAGCAGGCACAATACCAGGACCCTGAAACTGCTTAATGGAATCCAGCTATCATTCATTTTATTATTTACAGCAGTGACATGTCAAAAACGTCAGGCCTGAAAAAGCCATAAATCTATTAGACTTAGAGTGCAGGAGGATTTCTGGCATACCGGGGTCAGAGTTCATGAATTCTCAACCTGTGGAAATGTTAGCACAGTTGGACCATCTACGTTCAGGGTTGAGTATTATTACAATGTCACTGACTGACCAGATCATAAGAATGTTATCCTGCTGACATGTTTTAAGTGTGGATGACAATTAATTTTGCAGGTCTAAACGATTTAGCTTCGTCAACATCCATCAGTTATTTGTATGAAAACTGACTTTGCTTGGGTCAGTCTGAAGGCAACAAAATCCACCAAACTGCCCCCCGCTCCCTAAATGCAGATTAACGTGACTGTTTTAAAATAATTTGTCTTTCTTTCAGTTGCTTTCTGTGATGGGAAAGACAGCTGTAGAAGTCACGTGGATGATCTTATGGAGAACAAATTCTTAAGTGCATCTCAAATAGAGACTATAGTTGAAACTCCTTAGTCCCCAGCAGCTGCAGGATATTGTTTAAAAGCATCATATCGTGGGAACAGCAAGCAACACGCCTTAAACATCCTACAAGTTGAGAAGAACAGGCTCAGCCTGATTACCACACCTTAACATTTTGTTTATGCACCGTCATGTACAGCAGCTATATCTCAATGTACAGCAACTTTTTTTTTTTTTACACAGACCTACAAAACCTCTGGTGTTTTTCTCTTGGGTGTGTGCAAAATGATCTGGAGCCATCACAGAGGCAACACAAAGGTGATGGAAGTTCAACAACATATCTGTAACTGAAATGCATGCAGCAAAAATGCATCACACCACCATCAAAGAAATACAGATTTTGTCAGGATTTTATTTGATCCTTTTTAGTAATGAGCTGAAAAATTAAAAGAGTGCATTCAACAGTGTGCTCGAGTATTTAAAGCTTCAGTGAAAATCCACATCATGTAACAGCATCAACTCATTGCACTGGTCATTGTAATAGCAAAGGTCAGCTGAATTACTGCAATCAATCATTTTCTTTGTCTTTTTTCTATCAAAAGTGGTTGTTGCTGCTGCGCACAAACACTGAATTAATGGATCCCGCTCAAAATCCCACTGGAAAAGCTGAAGATGAACTCAAAGACTAAATCATATTTCTTAATATTTTTTTAAATCTCCTATTAGTGAGACAATTTACATGTACTGTCTCAAAACAGAGCCTGTAAACACGTTATTACGGAGAATGGCACTATAGTCAGTTTAGAATATTGAAGTAAAAAGTGCATTTGGTTTCATGTATCCAACTTTTGGAGTCTGCACATGTATGATAGTGTGTGTGTGTGTGTGTGTGTGTGTGTGTGTGTGTGTGTGTGTGAGTGCTTGTGCGTGTTATGGGGGAAACTGATGATGTAACTGTTTTCCTGTGTGTTTCCTGTTTGCCTGTTTACACTATGTGTAGGCTCCACTGCAGTGCACGTTGCCAAGCTACTGAGCCTTTGGGATTTAAGAGCAGACACTGTTCAGTTCCAAGAGCTCCAAAAAGCTCACCGAGTAATAAGAGATGTCAAAAGGCAACAATTCAAGCCAAGTTTATTAAGCAATGATGGATGACACCATGTGAACCACCTGCTCATGGTGAAAGCAAAGAAAACTGCCAGCTGAGATGATAATGTATTATGTGTGTGAACTTGACAGAAAACAAAAAGGGATAACAAATAGCATCTCGAATGAAAAGAGTTGGTCTTACAGAAATGATCAATATAATTGGAAAATAGGGAGGACACATGTATATTTGTTGAGTGAATCATGGTTTATACATAGTTCTGGTATCTGGTACAAAAATCTTATTTCAGAGCTGTGCACAGTGCGTTGATTCACTCAGTCCCTCCTGTCTTTGCTTTCTCTCTCTCGCTTACCCAGACATACACAAGCATGTTGACATCGGACACATTTGCTAACTCAGAGTGGCTAAAAACAACATCATTTGGTCTCTGCAAACAGAAATGATGCTGGTGATTATTTGCGTATGAAGCAGGGAAGCGAGATCCGATCACAAGTGGTCACAGGAGACTCATTCAAGAGGCGTTTTAATACCAGGTCTGAACGGGGCCATATTCATCTCCGGATCCCAAACCCTATCTTTTCTCTCTCCTGTGGTTTGACTGTTGCTTTGACCAGGGGCATCCATTTAAAGCCACGAGAGCTGATCTGAGGAAGTGATCTGTTTTAAGTACCTGCACTAATCCTTCCACTCCAGGCCAATATCCAGACACTCACTAAAAGCTAGCAAAACAAAGCACCTGTCAAAGCAGCCAGGCACAAAACACAGAGCTCATACTGCAACACAACGCATTAATAAGTACATGTTTTCCAAAGGTGCTGAGAGAGACATTGAAAATAAGTAACAATACGAAATACACAAAATCATGCAAAATGTATTGAGCACCTCAGATCGTAAAGACAAATGCTTCTCTGCTAAACACTTCGGATTTTACAAACATCATTAGTCCGCACGGTACAATGGAATCAATGTTATAATTTGAAATGTGTGTTTTTATTGCATGTGAGAATGAAAACATCATCTCTTTGAGTGAAACCCGAGGAGAGATGCTGTTGACTGCACACAGTAAAACATGGGACAGGCTTCAATTGATAGCAGCATGCACAATGTACTGATAACTCATTCTCTAGATCCAGGCTGTTAGATCTGTTCTTTTTTCTGCTTTGCTGTGTTTAATATTATTGTAAATGGTTTGAGTCCGATATCATGTAGAAATTGAGTTTTTAATAAAAGAAAAAAAAGATGCTCATATTCCAAAGGCTCTCTCTGATGTAGATTTAATGTATAAGATTAAATTTATTTATTATTAAAGCAGTTTACCCCCTCTGGAGATTTTCACAAACTTGTCCTCTGTGAATTTTAATCAAATAGCCCTGAACTAAATTATGAATCAGCTGAAACATAATTGAATAATCCTTAGTTGCAGCGCTACTCAAAACATGTGTGCACTATGTATATAGAGTGGTAGAACTACGGTGTGATTAATTACGACAGTGTTCCTTAAAGCCAGTTTACCGCAGCTGTTGATGCAGTCTGACACACCTAATTCCCCTGGTGCTGAGCAGCCTGACAGAAAATTACACCGTCTACCCCGGCTCTCATTATCTACTCAACTCTACCTCCTGTAGAAAACCTATAGACTAGTTCCTTAAAATACATCTGGCCTCTCACTGATAAACCTACCTCCCAAACATCTGGTCTAAACAGGAAAGCAGCTCTGTAAAGCTGAATGTCTTTATATATAATGTGGTGACAACTGCACTGTGTAAATAATATATATAATTGATTATACAATAGTTATAATGTTACAGGGGTGTTTTTGTTATTTAGTTTGTCAGTGTTAATATCAGTAAAATAAAAGCCTCTGTGATACTTCTCAACAGCATCACAAACCACAGCCACTATAATTATTCTCAACTATAAAACATTTTTTATTATTGTGCTAAACTGTTTTAGTTTAATTGGATCCAACATACCGACAACTGAGGGTAAAAAGCCTGAATAACTGGAGATGGGAACTCAGTTGGAACATTGTATGAGCAACATTATGAGACAGAACGAGAGCATGAGCGATCAGAGCAGAGTTCTATAGGTTTAATTGACTGAGAAGAATTTTGCCACCAAGATCACAAATGACACTAACAGTGTGAATGCTGAGAAGCTGATCATCCCCACAAAAAACCTCTCACACACGCATGCACACGGCTGTGAGTCTCAGCCTCCCTCCTCCATCCGGCTACCTCCGCCTCTGCCTCCTGAGGACCATGAGAAACAAGGTGCAGACCAATTACCTCATGCTCGGAGCACGCTGCTCATTTCTCCTCTTTCATTACTGCATGCGGCGGCAACGAATCAATGCAATCAAAGGAGACAACCCCAGTGGTCAGACAGGTTGGTAATCAGGATATGTACAGACACAATCAAGAGCACACACACACTTGTAGTGGAGCACACCTACAGGCATGCACACACACACGTAATGTATATCATGAATATTTTATAAGCGAGTTGGTGTGTGTGTAGGTGGGTTTGTGAGACACGCACACAAAGGCACCGACCAATTGCGCAGATGTGTTTGCACAGCGTATGTTTGCAAACATGTACGCAGACGAATCGGAGCACACAAAAGATGAAAACACGCTCATAAAGAGCAGGATATTGGAGGCAGCTGTGAAAAATGATCAAGGGATGACATCAATAACAGGACGGCTCTCACTACACAGGATGCAGCTACATCTTAATTGAACATGCAGCTCATTAGACCTGCTGGAGGTGGACACCGCCTCTCTGCGCACGGGCACTACTCAGACAGACAACACAGGGTGGGAGTGAAGGAGCTGGGCTGATCACTGCAGCAGCTGAGACCTTGCTGCCAAACACATTTAAAACGTGGGCGGGGATGCACATTGCTTTTGCACGTCACTCACTAGTTGACTGTTGCAGGTGATCAGTGCCGCACCAATTGAAAAATGTGAATATTCGTCAACATTATTTTATCCTCCAAGAGTGGCACAGTGATGCAGTGGTTTGCACCTCATAGCAAGAAAGTTATTGAATCCTGGGGGGGGTCTTTCTGTGTGGAGTTTCCATGTTCTCCCCGTGTCTGCGTAGGTTTTCTCCGGGTTCTCCAGCTTCCTTCCACACTCCAAACCCATGCAGATTAAGGTTAGGTTAATTGGAAAGTCTTAAATTGTTTCAACGTGAGCATGAACGTTTTGATGTCTCTACAGCTGAGACAGAAGACATGCATTGAACTCCAGCTCCCCAGTAAAATTCCTGTAAAATGTCCACATGAGCCCATGTGAGAATACAGCAGAAAAATGTCCATTCACGTTGAGCGAGTGGGCGTGTTGATGACGCTTCTAGCATGTGACGGACGTGAAAGTGAAAAGCACGAATAGGAATACAAATATATAACCTTTTGGTGGTAAGAGTCAACACTGGTAATAACGTGCTGTAAACAAAATTGTTTGATTTTCACAGCAGATTTATACGATATCAATATACGACATCTTCTGGAGGTTGGTTTTGAAAAAGTCTTATATGTCAGCCCTGCAATCGCTAGAAAACAGTCCAGGATGACTCTCTCACCCAAAGTCAGCTAGCATTGGCTCCAGCCCCACCACGACCCTCAAAAGAATAAGCAGTATGGATGATGGATGGATGGAAGGCTATCAACCCCATCTGACTGCTATGGGTCTACAGTCCGTTTGTCCTGTCTTCTTCCCCCCCCCCTGTCCAACATCATCTCTGAAAGTGCTGCACAGGAGACAAGATGCAGCTTGTCACGTCATTACTTATCCAGCTTGGGGCGGCCGTCAAAACCTGCAGAGAGGTGAAGCAGGGGCTGGGGATGTTGTTAGATAATGGAAGATGACCTGACCTCAGAGGAACCATACTCTGAGAGATGCTCCCCTATGCTGCTGCTATTAAATACCAGACTGAGCCTGGAAATGTGCAGACTGAAAAGCTTTTGTGCGAGAAGTATAGTCAGAGGAAAACAAAGGGTAAGAGAGCGATGTAGAGAAGATGTAGAGAAAAGGTCAAACAATCTCTCGACTTTCTGAGCAAGAAGAGACTTCAAGTTTTCTCAGTCTATTGTTTCGCATCCAGAAATCGACTTGATAAGCACAAACAGGTTTCTCATCTTTGTGATAAAGGCAAATCCGTGTTCATGACTCTTCTCGAGATTGAGAGATGAGACTTCTTTCTGGATTCTTTACAAGATAAGATATCAAACATAAAAATCCAATTGTCACATATGACTGGAAATGTTGCAGGGATTTGACTTTCAGAATTCGTGACAGTTAAGCTAGCTCTTGTGAACACTTTAATACCTGAAATCACTTTTTTTCTCTACCGCTCCAAAATAGTACTTGCCAGTGGCAGCACATCGCAACTGCTGTTTAGGGGCAACAAAGAAGAAGTGATCACAGGAAAAAAATTGCATATTTATCTTGGTGAAACTAGTATTATCGGTATCGGATCAGCAAATAGATTTGCATATTTTCAGATGCTGGCATTTTCAGCAGTATCGAAGGCATTTCCGGTGCTGGTATCAGCACAAGTTTGTCAAACTATTTGATGTAAATAATTTTCAGATATAACACAAACTAATACACAGCTAATAATAAACCACATATTATCAATATACCATGCGTGCATTGTTTTTAAATCATTTCTGCAGCAGTGTTTACATCTTTTTACAGATGGGAACTCTTCCATCTGCCTGCTTTACAAATACTCTGTCTCTATAATACACTGTAATACACAGACAGTAATAATAAATAATAAAGCAGTAAGGCAGGTTTAGTGGGGGGTTTTTGTATGTGTCAATTGATGTAAAAAATGAATGGAGTCTAAGCACAGTAGAAAAAAGGTAAATAGGCATCATGACATCAGAGGATTGTTCTTTCAATAACACTTTAATGAGATGAGACTGCCAACTGAAATCAGACATGGCCAATGGATTTGCCACAGCCATGCATCATTAATGGCTCTCACCTCAGGCTAATAGGGCTCTCTCAGAGAAGATGATAATGACAGCTCTCAGCCACATCACACCATCATTTTGAGCAGTGATTTGTTTCTCTTTTTTCCTCTCTTTCTTCTCAATGGGGAGAATCTTGAGAATGAAGCTTTGAAAAGAGGGAAAATGAAGCCGCTACCTCTTAACCTCCACAGTGGCCACATCGTACATGCACAACAGAGTACATCTGCAGTCCATTATAAACATATGATCAGCTGTTAAAACTTCTCCTTACGAAGGCACCCTATCATCTCAACTCTCTCCATCCTCAGGCTACATTCTGCTGAGGCTCGGGTGCAGGTGCATTTATCAGAAGTTATCGCTCTATTCAGTACCTACTTCCTCCCTTAGCAAAAAACAGCTAAAGATAATGAAGGCATGTGCAAGAGAATGAAATATAAGAGGGTGAAGGTGGGAAAAAAGGTGAGGAAGGAGGGAGACAGAGTGGGAACCATCAGCCTATTAGACTGCAGTGAAACCTTGTACTTAGTGTAGTGAAATGTCTCCTGATGAGATCACACTCCACTTTTCCCCGACAAATGAATGAAATGATGGTAAACAACTGAAATTAGCAGGGAAATGATCTTATATTTCCTTCTGTCATGTCTTTGTTATATTGTATATATTTGATCCGGTTAGTTTTGGTTTCACGTTGCAATTTCGGGAGAGCACCAAAGAATTTTATATGACATGTACGTCCTGTCGTACATGGGCCACTTCTACCTATACTGGACATTGAATGGTTCGTAGATGGGCATGTGTCTGATGTCAGCGAGGCGAAGGTTGGTCCGCACCGTGGTCAGAGGCAACATCAAATTTATTTGGATTCAGACTCAACTGAAAATTCCAAAGGTCCGGACCTAACAAGTTAGGTGTAAAAGCATCCTTAATGGCGTGGGTTTATATGAAGTTACTAGTATTTGTTCTGTTCTGCAGCCCTTATAGATGGGAAATAAACTAACAAAACAAAAACAGAGGTAGATGTATGGCTGACACGTTGAAGCGGAATCTTTCAATCGTTTTTGTTGAATCAAAAAGAATCAGCATATCAAAAGGCTTTTGATGAGGCCCTGCAGCTGCGGCCTCTTCAACTCCGATTCATTCTGATCATCCGTTAATTAAATCTGGTGGTGCAGTAACTGCTGCTAACAGACCTTCATGTGTCTGGACCTGTTAGATGCAAATGATTATCAATGTGCAAAGAAGACTTTTTTTGTAGCTCACTGCCGAAAACCTGCTGAACTGAGCTGTCACACACATCAATGTGCTTAGTAGTATCACAGCTTTTACTAGTGTGGGTACAAGAAAAGAATACCTGCCAGCCGAACTGGAGGCAGTGTTCGTGTCCCCACCGGTTTTCAAAAGGGTTATCAAATTTGACAAGAAATGGAAGTGAGCCTGAGTGTTTCTGGCACCGCACCCGCTTTGATGATCACGGTGTGAAAAAACTGAAGAGTGGAGGAAGGCGACTGAGCAGAGAGGCGACAGAGATTCACAGGAGCCTGGTCAGACTCACATGCACACAGTTTGGGAAACATCCACTTACAGTTCCAAGTGGTGGGATTGTGTCCGTGACCATCTGAGAGCACATTAAGTATTCCCTATTCTATTCTAGTGTCAAATTCCAATCAGGTTTCAATAATAATCCTCTCAGTTAAGCACATGTAATGATATAAATGTGGAGCCTGATTATAAGATATTATCCCCTCGATATTTACCAAAATTAAAATGTCATCTTCACCTCAGGTAGCCCAGCCTGTGTGACCCCCAAGAGGTATAGATAGTGAATGGATTGATGTTTGAGTAGTGATATTGTGCAAAGACAGTTTGAAAGGTCCCAAGACTTCAGACCCGGTGATAAAATGTACGCACCATAAAGCTTTAAGACCAGGGTCTAAATGTATCCGAACACATTATTTAAAAGTGTAACAGAAGGAACTGTGATACTTTAGACTGAATGTGAGTTGATGTAGCATAAAATTGAAGTTTTACAGAGAATTACACAAATGTATTTATATAGACACCATTTGCGTTTTTATAGCTACAAAAAGTATGTTTTTATTTTGGTATATTTTTTTCCCCAAGTCTTTACAATAAAACAGATCTGGATATAACTGAGTTTTGAAGCGTTTCTGCTAAAGCTCTTTGGCTGTAAAAGGTTTTCTTTGAGATGTGCACTTCTATGTGGAGCATCAGTCTCTGTGCAGAGGCCTTTCTCAGATAACATATGGCCGATCTGTCATTCGAGGTCAGTTATTGCCCACTAACTCAAATACACTGTACATGTCAGTGTAGAGCATCCAGAGGTTTTGTAATACTATGTGGCAGTGAGGCCCTGACGTATTTATAATTTCCAAATGAATCCAGTTTTGTTCTATACCAGCACATTAAATGTGATGATTGGATTAAAGCTGTAATCCTGTGGAGTGCATCCCAGTGAAATATTTTAGTCTGTTGGATATGGAATCTAAAAACATAACAAAAAATCTACCCTTAATCCCCCTCTACCTCACACATCTTCCTCTCTTTCACAGTCTCTCTCAGTCACACTGTTATATAATCTTAGTTTTCTTATTCATCTCAGCCAACACTGACTCGGTCGCTAGCTCAGAATACAAAGTCAAAGCTGAGTCATATAACCAGTGTCCTGTCTAATCTCTAATAGTGAGGGAATCATGCGGAATGAGTGTGTGTGAGAGTGTGAGTGTGAGTGCACATAATGTGTGTGTGAATGCAAAATCATGTAGATGTGGTTGATTATTCTAAAGCTGTTTTTGCAAATGAAAATGTCTGTGCTATGCTGATGCGTCTGTAGCCTGCACAGTTAGCACGGCGGCGGCGGCGGCAGTGGCGCTGCTCGAACGCTCTTATGTATTCAAATCACAGGCTCTATTCTCCTGGGTGGAGAGCCGTGTCTGGGCTGATAAAACCTGGAGAATCCTCAGTGCTGCACAGCGGGATGACAGCTGCAGACCAAGGCCACCTCAAACGGATCAAAAGGTAATTATTTAAACAAAGCTATGCTCTGTAAACAAAAGAAATATTAGGATATGGACCATGGACTGGGAGGCTGGGAATACAAAAATAACACTGCAGGCAAAATGGCACAGACTGTTGATATAAATGTTGTCTAAGGACACAGCGAGAGGTAGTTACAGAAATATCTCCCCTGGAATACGTACTTAGCAATGGCTGAAAACTCTGTGGACTCCACCACTTACTTGTAAACACATTGATGGACATATCGCCTCATAATTAATTAGTATCAACAGAAACATTTACAGGATAAGCACCTTGTATTTGAGCCACCGGGGCAGTTGGGATTTCAGGGCTGTGCTGAAGGGCATTTTGTTAAAGAAGTGCCTCGGAAGAAGTCCACCAGCTGCTTTAAATAAATAAAGGGCACAGAGAGAAGAGAGGAAGCAGGAAAGACGTACAGTAAGAAATGATAAAACCAAGTGAGAAGAAGAGGGAGTCTGGCTCGGCCTAGATTAGCACCACTCCGTTTAGCTTAAGGTCCTCTACTCCCACTCGCCCTCTCTCTTCCGCCCTGTCTCCGTAACTCCACCGCACCCTTCCTTCCTTCATCCATCCATCCATCAATCACTCATCCTGCTATATGTCAATCCATCACTCAATGGTGCACAACCCTGCAGCCGTCCCCACCAAAAGTTCCCCAGTTGGTTCACTCAGCCAGAGGAGAAGCATCAGCACCAGCAGTCGCAGCCACCTGTTCTCCCCCTGCTGAAATCTCCCTCTCCTGTTACATAAAGAGACACTTGCACTGTTGCAATGCAGCATCAGACGCTGTTGTGCAACAGCATTAAAAATACCTCAGGGTCAGTGCAGAGGAAAGTTGAAAACAGGATATCAACAGAGTTATTCTGGTGGAGAGAATAACAAAAAAAATAAAAACTCATTGCGAGTGCCACTCTGTCTGTCACTTGAAGGTAAGAGTATGCCATTCAGCCCTAGCTTTATATTTGGTGTGCCTTTGTGGAGCAGAGAGCAAACACATTTCCACGTGCGACATGGCCGCCCTAATGAAGCAGACATGACTCGTGAAATAAATTAACCTCCTGCTGTTCTCTATCACAAGACTGATTAGGGCAGTAGAGGGGGCAGAATCGAGCCATTTCTCCACGCCCATGTGTGAGACACAGAGAATACACAATATACAAGTTTTCACCAGACCACACATATGGGCAAAGTTTTGTGGGTTCTTGAGTATGTTTAGGGCCTCAAAAAAGCATCGGAAGGACAGAAAACCATTCTGTGGTCCAGCCCTTAATATGTTAGGATTGAGCATTATTGATAATATAAGAGTCAGGATTGCTAAGACACATACATCTTAGCTGCTTTCAGACACGCACTGAAGTCTTTTCTAATTTTCCTGAAATTGGAGGAGCTGTACGTGTGAACTCAAATGTGTGAGTCAGTTGTTGTGGATATTTTCTGGAACTTTTCCTGCCAGCCCCCTGGTAAATGTCCCGAAAATGTCCAAGTGAGCCAAAGTGAGAATACAGCAGGAAATGGAGCGAGCGAGCGGTGGGTGTGTTTTTTATGTTTCTAAAATGTTACGGACACTGACTCGAAAACATCAAAAAAGAATACAAATATCTCAGGATGACAAAAAAAAAGGCGCCATACACGTAGAGGAAGCTGAGGAAGTTGTCAAGAGTGTTCCGGACATGTTCCTGCTGTGGTGAACACATCTTACACAAACAATCTGCTACCGTTTGTTTTTCATATATGAACGATATTTCTGAAAATGACTTAATATGAATACATTATTACTAACTCCTGTGTTTATGGCTGATACCAACATTTTAAATATCAAATACCATCAAATCTGCATGTTTCCAAATCTGCCCGTGCTAATGGGCCGTATTTGTGGTTAAAACCACCTCAAATCCTCATTATATCCCTTCATATTGCATGAGGCACAATCTTTTACCGAGTCTTAAATCTGTTGTCAACACACCCAGTTCTGCAGGCACCCCCCTTTAATTCCCGTACAGAAAGCCACACTAATGCTTCTGCTGCTGTTGGAGTGTTGGTAGTGCTGCAGCTTAGGTTGGAATAATCCTGGCAACAACTTAGTAAGAACCGCCACACGCTACTAAAAAACCCCTCTGCCAAATGAAGCCCAGCTCAAATGCTTATGGCTTCTAAAATTCCATTAAACCATATTTACATTTTGGGAACAATGGGGACTATATGGAAGTAAATCGTTTGCCGTATAAGCAGAAGCACTGAACTCCCATTCCATTCCATTAAATCCCCCCCAAAAATAATTACCTTCTTCATGTTTTTGCAAACAATCCCTGCCAATCAAATTCATTCAGAGCAAAAAAAAAAGTCAATCAGCAATTGGGATGCATCCTCCAAAGTGTCCTCGAAGTGATTGTAAAATAATTTGTGTACGCTTTTCACGCCATTGCTCCCATAAGAGCGGCGAGGCAGTACACCAGGCCAGTCGGTCCACAGAGAAGGATTGTCTTGTTAATGAAGTGTGGAGTGGAGCCACTGAGGGCTGTGTATGTCACCAGATTTACAGCGCGGCGGCCCTGTGATTCCCTGCAGCTGTAAAACAATGAGGAGGTGATTGGAGTAAATTACACTGCAGTTGTCAAGCTCCCGACTGCTTACGGGCATTTGATGGTCTCTCTCTCTCTCTCTCTCTCTCCCTCTCTCTCTCTCAGCTACAAACAAATTGTCTCTCCCTTTCACACATGTGCACATGAACGCAACAATTTTTCTCCGAACCTCCCACTCTCTCTTTATCTCTGTCTGGTATTCTGTCTGCCACTTGTTATCTTTTTTTCTCCAAATGTCAAGACACAACACTGGTACATGACCAACAGGTTAGACAGTGATTAAGTGGTCAGTGTTCTTTCTTATTGCTGCCTTCCTCTACCCTTTCTCTCCTGCAGTGTCTAAGAGAATACAGATCTTACATCCAGATTCACACAGAAACATGGAGGCAAAGATATTTCTTCTTTCGAGATGTTTTGGTCGGCATTCGCATGTGAAGGCCAAACAGCATCGAACATTGACAGGGAGGAATGTGTGAGCGGAAACAGAAAAGTGTTGCATTGAATTTCTGTAGCCAAGCACCAGAAAGAGTGAGAGTGTTGGGAATGAGATTCGACATCTTAACAGTGACATTTTAAATGGACATTTAAAGTCTAACGGTGGCTTTAGTTTAGCATAAGAAACCAAATTTAGCGGCTATATATGCAGGTTTTGTAAATGTGGGTAAACGATTGACTCCTCTCCCATTGCCGGTAGAGGAGTTTGCCTTTCTGTTTCCTTTCCTCAGGTCAGTCTTGTTTGAAGTCACTGAGAAGCTTCCAAAGTTGCAGGTTGTTACTAAGATGTAAAAAAGAAGTACACAAACGATGGTAGCTGTTCACGGGCCTACGCCCAGAAGTTCAATGGGCGTCATAACATTGCGCAGCACAAGGTCCAGCGTCAGCTTCGAGAATGACAAAATAAAGAACGAGAAGAGGAAATTAGCGCGTTCACCCAGGTGTCATGTTTTCATCACTGCCAATCGAATTCGCAGCCGAAAGCGTGTGCAGTCATTGACCCAGGAGTGAAAAACCAATTGTACGCTTTCCCTTTGCAGACAAAAACCAGATGGCTTTTTTGACAGGTGGAGCAGAGGCTTACGAGGTTTTGTTTGTGGAGCCACAACCTGTGTAACACAAACACCACTTTTGCCCAAACTAATAAAATAGCATTTTTACGGAGCCAAAACAGCTGGTGCGGATTATTCAGAAAAACTTTGCGACTGCATTTCATCCCCGCAGCGTAGCTTTGTGTCAGAATGTCCATTAATAAGCTTCAGGATGCAATTTCAGTCGGGCTATCTTATGTGTCTTTTAATATCTCTTGGATGAAAGCAGCGTTCTCGGGCCCGGGGACATAATCACCATCAGGATTTGGCAGCACAGACAACACTTGGTAGCGGAATTAATTAATTGGCGGTTTTTGGGCCATTCATGGTATTTTTTTTTAATAACAATAAATAGAATGAATGTCCCTCAACATTCTTCACAAAGAGTATTAGGGAAACTATATAAAGCACAAAGATATTTGAGAATAGGAAAGAAAATCAGACGTACTTGGAAGAAATTCTTGAGACAACCTGATATTACATCATGCTGAAAATCACATTAACAGTAGATCCCCATGAGAGAGCAAGTGTGGCCTAATTAAATGATGATACAAATCAGTGGTTGAAGACTGTATTCTAAATTTACTCCCAACCATCGAAAGAATGGCCAGATATCCCATGTTATACCTACAAAGAAATGATGCGACATCATGGCCATTTTCTCATCTGCAGTTTCTATAATGAATGTATTGTCATGTCATCATTACTACTTGCTCTTTTCATCCCTGCTGCTTGCACATATTCAACAAATGTGGCTCTCTCGAAAACCAGGCTCACTTGTCCTACTGTCTCTCTGATGGCAAGGCTGAGCGTCACAACAGACGAGGGAGAATCCATCCTCAGAATGAAAGTGTTCTGCTTCTTAATATAGAACCGTGAGAAATAGCTTTCTGCTAACAGCAGCACAAGAGAGAATGACAGTGGTGGAGGTGTGTAAAATTATATAATCTGAATTAACAACCGCGCAAAAAACGCCACTTTTGCACACACACACACACACACACACACACACACACACACACACACACACACACACACACACACACACACACACACACACACACACACACACACACACACACACAGTAATTTTGCACACAGATAATTAATTCATACAATTTGAATAAAACATGAACACAGAAGGCAATGTGCCTTTAAATTAGCAAAAAGCTATAGTTGCCATGCATACATCCCCCTGCACTATTAGTTCCACCATTCATAAGAAGCAAAGGGACAGGAGCAGAGGCAATGAATGCAAGTCAGTGGAGAAAGAAACAAAAAAATGAAAATGGGGCATTAAAATTCGAGAAAAGATGAGAGAATAGCAAAAGACTAATATGAAAGGAAACTGGAAGAACCTGCCTGTGATCAAACACAACATCGTGGTAGAAGCAAAAAGTCAAATAAATGAGAGAAATGGCAAGTAGCAGAGTTAAGAATTTCTGATGTGTAAATATGTGTGTGTGTGGGTGTGGGTGTGTGTGTATCATGAGAAAATGATCCAGATTCCAGGAGGAAGGTGTTTAATGAAAGAGAGGAGTACAGGAGAGAAAAAGAGATTCAAAAAGAGCAAGAGGGGCAGGGGGGAAATGGAGAGGGAATAGAAAAGGAGATGAGTAAAAAAAAAAAAATGGAGGAGATGAGAATGCTGGGAGGTGGGGGGGCAAATATGCTTAAAGGGGAGGGAAAATGAGAGAGGGGAGAGAACGGGGAATGGATATGAGACGGAGGCAGGGCGTGAGGCGTGGGCGAGCGCAACGGAGGCTGATAGACAGCCAGGAATAGAAGACTAATTAATAGTCAAAAACTGCAGGCAGGCAGGTGTGGAGAGAAAACCACAGCCAACAGGGAGAAATACAGTGATGGATGGATTCTACTCCATCTACCTAACAAGACAGGCAGCTACTGCACTACTGTATATCACACAGAGGTAAAAGCAGAGGCAGAACGAAAGGGGGGAGGGCTGAGAAACACGGGGGAAGGAGAGGAGTAAGAATGGGAAAAGGGAGGGGAGAGACATTAACAGAGATTAAGCTGGACAGAAAGGAAGAGCAAGCGAGAAACTCATTATCCAAGGTGAGAAGAGGGTTTCCTAGGAGATGTGACATGCATAACCTACGAGGGAGATTTGCTCACGCACACTCCTGCCACCGAGCGTAAAAAGCATTCAAGATAAACCGCAAACAAAGTTTAATTACGCAAATGGCTTATCGCGCCACCTCCCTTGCACACAGCGTTCAACAAACACAGTGCTGACCTTCAAAGTTTGCCACGGGTGTGGTTTAAACCACATGTTGTCTGACAAAAGACAAACACATGTGCGCTTGTCTATTCAGCTCCCCCTATTCAGCAGCAATCAATCTTCACGTCCAGTCGCTATCTTACACATCTGATTCTCACCATGTGTGTGCGACAGTGAAGCGCCTCTGTTTGTGGGTGTTGTTGTTGAGCAGCATGCGGCGAAGCAGACGTGGAGAGTTGCGTGGAGAAAGGCGGGGGGAGATGGAGGAGGGCGACCGCCGGTGTCCCCGTGGTCTCTCCGGCTGCAGCAGGTTCTCCCGCAGGATCTTCACCAGGTCTTCGTTCAGGCCGGAGTGTTTGGGCATGGGGGGCACTGCCAGGGTGTCCTGGTGGGTCACCCCCATGCCTGCCTGCTGGGCCATGCCTGCCCCGGCTTCACCACCACCACCAGCACCAGCACCAGCTGAATGAGTGAACGGTGAAGGCAGCCAAGTTATATCAGAAATGAAGCGATACGCACACTACCAATCTGCTTCCTTTCTGTGATAGTCCCAGGATTTCATCAAGATTTTGTAATCTGACAGAAAAAAAAGAAAACATGAAAAAATCCTCGGGGTGATAAACTGAAACGCTCTGCAAATAATTCCTCAGACCAGCAGCTCCTTCAATGCAAAAGCAGGGGATGTAAAAAGAGAAAAAAAATCCTTGGTCTCTTTCTCCGTCAGCGTCTTTTAAGGAGGCAGCAGATGAACAGAAGCACTGAGAGCTGCTGCCTTTGTCTGCTCTGCAACACTGGATGTCTGCTGTGAAAGTGCATGAGAGAAGATAAGGGGAGGATGGAAGAAGGATAGAGGGAGGGCGTAATTCAAAAAAAAAAAAAAAATCCCGGGAATTCCTTCTATTCTAGCCCTTTCTCCCCGAGGCCTGGAGGCAAACTTAAACAGTCCAGTGAGATCAAGCCTAACATGAGTTTAGCTCAACTAATTCAGTCCATTGGAGCCCAGTCCGGTGAAAAAACAAAAAAGGAACCAGAGGTGGTTCTCCTGTAAAAAGCCCCAGCCCAGTATGGTTCAGTCCAGATAGGCTTGGTTGAGCTCTGTTCCATCCAGGCGAAGCAATTTATCCTGCCTCCCTCTGCAGAGAGACTGACTGCTGACTGCAGCCAGTTTATAAGCTACTGATCCTTTGGAGCTGAGCGGAGCGTGAGCGAGTGTTTGAGGAGAGTGTGTGTGTGTGTGTGTGTGTGTGTGTGTGTGTGTGTGTGTGTGTGTGTGTGTGTACAATAGAGAGGAGAAAAACAAGGGGGTACGAGGAGAGATATGGTAAGCTCGAGTAACACTGTGAAAAATGTTGTATGCATGCATGCGCCTGAAAGTTGAGGCACATGCGGCTGTGAGGGAGCATTTCTAAATGCAGCAGACCGCACTAAAAGCCCCCATTAGTTATTGAGTAACCGTGAATCCAGACGCAGCCTGAGAAGACGTCCCTAGAAACGGCAAATGATGTCACGTGTACACCGATGAGTGTTCATGTGCTCAAATTTGCATCTGCGTTTAACCAGCATCCGAGCATATGATTAAAAAACTAGGAGCCTCGCTATTGCTTCCAGTGTCGGCCACTCCCTCTGTATTAGCTTTTCAAATGAGGGTAGACACGTTGGCTGCTGAATCTAATATGCTAACCCTCTAGCCATTTACCTCTTCAGCATAGCAACCAGCAGCTTATCTTGAATGCAGAACATAACAAGCTTTTAGTCGTTCTTATATCAACCACTTACCTTTAGATGTCAGTTTACTGTATATATATATATATATCAAGCTGCTAAACGTGCCCCCCAGCGCAATCACACCAATCCTTCAGCAATTAACCTGTCAGCCACCTCAAGCAACACAGGTGTCATGTTAGCATGTTTTACCATCTGACACACAAATTACCTTACTAATGGCTGAATCATCCATTTGAAAACGCAAATACACAAAAAAGGGTCTCAAGCATTGCCAACGCAAGTTAGTATGTGGCAATTAAGGTTCTATCCAACAGTTAGCCGCTTTCCATCAAGGACATTTTTTTTAAAGGGGACATAGCATGCAAATTCCACTTTGTTAGTGCTTCTACAGGTTAATGTGGGTATCTGGCATGTCTACCAACCCAAAAACTCTGGGGAAAAAACACTCGCGCGTTTTGTTATAGTTCCTCTAAGTCAGAAACGTCATGCTTGAGCGACTCGATTGCGCTTCCTGGGTATTGTGTCGTAACAAGGAACTGGAAGTCTCCCTACATGGTCTTGGCCCCCGTCCCCCCACACTCGTTACTTCCGGGTTTACACCGGAGGCTGCGAACAGCGCAGCCGTTCCCAGCCACGCAGCCGGGCTGTTCACACGGGACAAGCATTTCTCTGCTGGTCAGCTCGCGATTCACTCACATGTGGCATTTGTCTGGATCGTTGGGACTGGGAGGCTGCAGCAGCTGCTCGGGAGCGACCGCTCGCTCTCCCGTGCGTGAGCTGGAATTTGTGTCAGCGCCACACAGCAGCAGTGTGGAAGACTTCCGCAGTGTTCAGCGCTACTGTAACCCCCGAACCCCGACATTCAACGGGTACAACAACAAGCGGAGAAAGCAGAATCGCGGGCTGACCTTATATATACAGTCTATGGGGCTGACCAGCGCAGAGAAATGCTCGTCCCGTGTGAACAGCCAGGCGGCTGCGCGCTTCAGACGGCGCTGCTTTCCCTGCTGCGGTCTTCCACACTGCCAGCTGTGTGAAGACTTCCGCAGTGTTCAGCTCTACTGTATGCGGGTTACAGTAGTTACGCCGGTTACAGTAGTTCGCCGGGTACAGTAGTTACGCTGGGTTACAGTAGTTACGCCGGTACACGGGCCGCAGGCGCCGCTGCGAGCAGCGCAGCGCCGTTCTCCAGCACGCAGCCGCCTGGCTGTTCACTGGGACGAGCATTTCTCCGCTGGTCAGCCCCATAGACTGTATATATAAGGTCAGCCCGCGATTCTGCTTTCTCCGCTTGTTGTTGTACCCGTTGAATGTCGGGGTTGGGGGTAAATGATGGTCTTCATAGCCCCCCCTCTCTTTCTCTCTCTGTCTGTCTGCTTGTGTGCTTGTAGTGGATGGGCAGAGGGGGACATTTAATTATGTGATTGGGAAAATTAAAACTCCAGGACAACAGAAGGAGAATAAAGTATGGGATGCATATTTGATAATTTATATCATATAAAATATGTAATTTATATCGTTTAAAATCATGGGGGAGCTGGCTCATTAGCATTTAAAGGAACAGGCACTCAAAACAGGTCACTCTGTGGAGGGCTGTTTTATACAGGGTAAAAAGGGTGCTGTTTTATATGATCCTTGTGGTATTTTGACCAAAGTATGTTACAGACATTTCATTAAGACCCCAAGGAACCATATCAACTTGTGGTAAAATGGGCATGCTATGTCCCCTTTAACATGTGTACCATTAGCTGATCGATTAAGTACTTAAATTTAAAAATAAATTCTCCTGACGTTTTCACCTCACTTTTACCTCTTTGAAAAACAGTTTGTCACTAAAGTGCAATGAACCACCCGGTGGAGCCTCCGTTGCTCGTGGGGTGGAGGGACACATTTGGAAGAGCCTTCGAATTGGAAAAGTCTAGTCACGCTGCTGTGACGCAATCAGTAATCTAGTAACACAGCAAATAAAGGATGCTGCCCCTATGTTGAGACACAGCTATTCTGTGAAAAATAAAGGTTAAAATACAGATTTACATTCATGTGATTTATGCAAAAAAGACTAACAGCCCCATTCAGTACAACGGTGGCACAGTGGTGATGTGAGCTAACGCTCGTATTGCAGCAGGAGTTGTTTCGTTTGTATAAAACTGGTCACCTTTTTAGTTTAGCATGTTAGCATGCTAAAATTTCTTTTGAATTCCAAAATTCAATCTGGTGGAAATGTCATCAGTTTTGTAGAAATTTCCCTCTCAAACAGAAAATGTACCTCATGTTGTGGATTTGTGTTAGATGAAAGAAGAAAGGAAATCTGCAAAATCATTAGGCAATTCTTCCTCTGGGGAATGCAATCCATCCAGTGTGTGTTGGGACTTTGCAGTCTGATCGGTGGATCGGCCAAATAACAAATGTGGCATTTTTGCAATGTTTTATCAAAACCTTTAGCATGCAAATAATGTCCTGCAATTATCATGTTATGTACATGTTTTATTTGTTAAATTAGGAAAGTTGTAGGGAATGTATATATATTCAATTTTCTTTTTTGCCATTTTATCTTGTAAGGTATACTGAAAATGAACTGAAATCATATTTATATCTTTGCCACAAACTTGACACAAATTTTACAATGTTCAGGAAAGCCGGTAAGATTTTTTCCATTCAAGCAACCAAACAGTCACAACCTACCTGTCACTAACCATAGAAACCACTTTTGGTATTTCAGCACAATCACACAGCAACTAGCTGTAGACCTCAGCAGTCACCTAGTAACCTTCCTAGCAACTACTTAGAATGTCCTGAAATCCATATAATCACACACCAGAGAGCAGCAGCAACCTGTAATGGCTCCTCGCACAACATAGTCTCCTAGAAATAAAATGTTGACTCATTTGAAACAGCAAATGCATTCTGAAGGAAGCATGATGGCAACTGGACTACAGATGACAAGAGAAGATGTGTCAGCTCAGTACCTGAAGGGCACTTTTTTTAGTTTGCAGATATGTTATCAGGTTCCTTTTGGAATTCAGGATGTATTTTTTGCCCTTACCGCACTGCAGCTCAGTCACCTGCACAGTTAGCTAACGAAGATCTGTCAAGTAAAATGAGGAAACAATTGAGGTTTAATGGCCCCTTGTAAACATTATGATTAGCTATTCCAATTAAGCAATTTGTCACAATAAATCCTGGGATAGTTTGGACAGAGAAGGATCTACCCATTGCATCCTTCATTGCTTGAGAATTGAAGGATGCATTTCTCGGCCACATTAAAAAGGAGCCTTCAAAGTGGGACAGTCGTGCCACAATCGGTCTTCAAATGCAGCCTCTGAAGAATGCAGTCCTGGAATTGGGAGAAATGCGAAAGACTTTACTTGGCCAGAACATCCAGTTAGTTTAATGACTGCCAAAATAAATTTGAGAGAACGCCATCTGCAATTAAAACTAGTGGACTACCAATCCCGTTCACCATAATCTAATTTGTTCTTGGGAAAAAAACAAAGTTTTTAAAGATTTCTCATAAAAACTTAAAACATCTTGTACGAACATGGAGTTGTGTATCATTGTGCACAGCTCATTCACTCAGCCACTCCTTGGCAACCCTCCCCTCCAGCTACTGCCACTATTCCAATCCAATCGGAAAAAACACTTCCTCTTGTAAAACCTCTTTGGCAACATTTTTGGCCTTATGAAAAATGAAGTGTAGGATGAACCAGCAACATACATCCGAGAAAAATAAGTGAAGGTGAAGTGAGGAAGAGGTTGACATTGATTGGGGGTGTTGAACCTTGCTGAATGAATAGGAGTTGCTGAAGATGTGGCTGTTTGTTGCATTTGCCTTGTCATCATCACAATCAGTCAGTCAGACACTTTCAGCCATGACAGCAGTGGAAGGGTGTCTGGCCTTCATTTGACAGCTTGCAATTCATCACCTCCTTACAATAGACAGAGGAGAATAACGCCGTCCTTTCAGAAAAGGTTTGACATACAAACACACATACATACTACGTGTCCTCTCATATACTTCTGTCTTTGCCTCCCTTTCTCCTGCTACCTGTGTTACTCCCCATCGCTTCGTGTTCTTTTCTTTGTAAAACAATTTTTCTCGAGCCCTCGCTGTTGCTGCGCATGACGTCTACGTGCATTTCCCCTTGGTAACCAGGGGCAACATGGAGGGAGAGGGACACATGGATCTGTCAAGAGGGCTGGAGGAACAAAAACAAGAAAGAGGAAGCTAATCTGCCGGACACAACAGACACTCATCCAGACCCACACCACACAAACACTGACATGCACTGAGAAAACAATTAAGATGTAAACCTATAATTAGCACCTGATCAGTCTCAAGTAAAAAAAATGGAAATCTGATACTTAACAGTCTATTTGAGCCACACAAATTCCCTGGGAGGGGGCACAAGTAGGAACACCCATCAGTGAAATCTAATCCAATAGCCCTCCAAAAAAATACTTCATCCAATACAATAGAGTCCAATCTGACAGAAACACACATCAAGGGCTCAAAAATGAACGTCTCTCTCTGAGTGTGTCGTGAAAAACTTTGAATTCATTTTGTGTAGGAGTTGATGATATAGTCTCAAGCCTTGTACATTGTGTGCTTGCCGAAAGGATGAGGATGAGCGATGCATGATTCATACTTGATAGGCACACAATAAAATAATAGACAGGATACACTTCACCAAACACTGCAGCAAGGTCAAGATTAGTATTTGCACTCACCTCCATATTAATTCTATACTAATAATGCTATACTAACCATACTCATTGAGCTCCTATTCTCCTATTTGTATCCAACTCTTTGGGAGAAATTAGAGATACTAACTGTCTGCTTAATAGATTTTCAATTTGTATAGAGAGTTTACATAGCGTACGGATAGTGCATTATGTAGATCTGAGCTCATTGCCCACTGGCTCCTTGCGAAATATGATTCAATCTTGACAGACTGGATGCCTTTCTTTTGGCAGCACACAACATGCCGTCACCTCTGACTGCACAGTCTGGAGTCTAGAGTGTTATTGGCAAAAGGTTTCTCTGCATGACACTCGACTCTCGACTTCATATAATGTCATGTCTGAGGATATTTAAGATGGCTAAGTTTGATCAAGTGGTCTGTTGCTATAGGTACCACCTGCATACTGTAAATGAATCGCACATGTATGGATGGTGAGGAGACACGGATGAAACAGCGTTTAGAAGGAGGAGAGGGGCGGCTGGCAGTAAACAGGAGAACTTCAATCATCGAGTCAATGAGAATTCCTCTACAGCTCTAAGTGGACCCGAGTCCTCACAGGCGAAAATATTACCAACAAGACTTGATGCAGCTCTGCCTCCCTCAAGTGGACATCTGCTGCCACTGTGCGATTCAGTGGCAGGTAGAGATTATGATTTAAAAATATGCACTGTCTCAAGGTGGAAGCATTTCTTGGTAAGATCCCTCTGCATTGTAAAATGGAATGCGATATGCTTACCTAAAAGCGATATACTTATCTAAAAAGAAAAAAAAAACACACAGTGGCATTAACAGGAGGTATCAATGCAAATGTTTTAACAAATTTGAAATTAGAGAAAAAAAGATTGTTATCTATTTGGAATAAACTTCCAGAGACTGCAGATCTGCTGAAGACTGTCCTGTTTACCACGGTCTATTATCAAATCAAATATTGCTTTTACAATTTGTCATGATGCCTTTTACATCTCACGTTAAGCCCTTTAAATTGCCTTGCTGTTGAAATGTACTATAAAAAATAACACTGCACCTTCTTATTGTACAGAAATATTTTTTCTTGCACAGACAATCAGCTTCTCAGTCTTTGATTGCAGCCACTCAAATGCAGCCATGCACAACAGTTTCTCACTTGATGGATTGAAGTTTAACTTTCAACACAGACACAAAAGATTGACACTTGAGCATGACAACAGTAATCAGTCATATTTTACTACACATATTTTACCCCACCTGCCGTTAAATGTAACTAGATGGGTGGCGATATATATTCAACTGTAAAAAAACGAATCATCTCCCCTACCACTGAATAAAAAAGGCTTAATTGATATTAATATTCAGTTTGCAAATGATCTTAGTCTTTATGAATGTTAATATGTGGTAGCAATGCTCAACATGCTCTTGCTGGGAATCAACTAATAAACACCATGAAAGCCGGTTGTATTGAAGAGTCAAGTACAGAGTTTACATCATCGACCAATAGATGGCAGTATTCGCTCAGAAATATTTTGTGGTAAACAAAGCTGTTTGAAAGATTCAGGCTCTAACTTCATGGCTTGTTGATGTAAACCATGCAGAGGCAAGTAAGTGTGTCACCAGCCCGGTGGGGTCAACAGAGATGTGGCTGTTTGTGCCGTCAGTCTTTGATACGATATTCACATTGTTCAGGGCTCATCTCCAGTTTAGCCCATGTCGCCTCAATACAGCTTTCAGAGAATTACATTAATACTGTATCAACTATCTTCTTTTAAAGGTATCTTGGGGCATTTAACGTTATTAATAGGACGGAGGGAGTCCTCCAGCAGCGGTCGCAGGTTTGGTTCCAAGCTTCTTCCAGACTCTCTCCCTCTTGCATTGTCCTCTAAATGAAGGGAAAAGGCCGCAAAAATATCTTTAAAAAAGAAAACAGGTCAGAACCAAACATGTGGCCACTGCAGCAGGACTCAAGCCTCCATACATGGGGCGCTTGCTCACCCTATTAGGCGCCCCGTCGACTATCATTTCTGACCATGCAGTACGCCTGAGAAACTGTGTCTCGCTGTGTTATTTTCTTCTTTATAGTTTTAACATTTAAGAAACGCTCGCTTCGGATGACTCACAACCCATGGTAAAAGCAGGCGGCCTTGTAAATGCAAAATTGAACCCGTCCAACAGTGGGAAACTAAACCGACGAGTGTGAGTTATCAGCGCCTCTCTCAGGTTTTATGAAGGACAGTGTGGTGCAAGAAAATGACATAAGATGGGGCAGTGTTCCTCAAGCGGGTAATTGTTCTGCACCGCTGTTCAAATACAGGGAAAAACAAACCAGCGCTGCCTGGCGAGAGAAAGCTGAACACTGAAGGGGGCACAACAAAAGCAGCATGCAGGAATAAAATCAAAGCAGAGCCCTTTTAAATGCACTCGTACAGTGCTGAGTTTGAGGATACAGCGTGCCTCTCTATAATGAACTGATCTATTCTTGCTTCTATTCCTGTACTTGAGGGACCTGGTTTTGTTTTAATGCTGAAAAGCTCAGCCGCACGTACATCTGTCCTCATGTTCCTTTCTGATTCTCTCCCTACCTGAGAAAAACACATTCTTTAACCTATTTTCCTGCTCACTGCAATTTTTCATATACTCATCTACCTGTCTCCTCTCCTCTACAATTCAACTACATCTTCCTGTTGTCCTGTGCTGCTGGTCTCTCAGGGAAAAAGAGGTTATAATATGGACAGTTAGTTGGCCAGCACAGCTGCCACAGTGACCCTGACAGGGACTGTGGTCCAATTCCCTCCTTCCCACCGAGGGTCAAAGGGGAAACTCTTGCTTCACACACGCACACACACACACACACACACTGGCACATACAAGAGGATGAGTTATAGCTGTGGTGGAACTGGGTTATTCTGTAAATAATGGGCACCCACTGACGTGTAGATCTAAACATCAGATTGGTGATGTGGTTCCTTCTGCCTGCAGGCGGCAAATAAGCCATTGGTTGTGTTCTCTCGTTGGTCATTATAAAATCAAGACGCTTTCTCATGCCAGCAACAACATTTTAAATATTTGATGTACAACACTTACCCCAATGAGGACAAAGAGAAAATAATGGAGCAAAAACAAATATTGAAAGAGCATCAATGGTTGTTACAACTGCATTATGAGTCAAAGCCAATGAGTAATGACCGAGTAAAGGTAAAACTTCAGGGAGTCTTCAGATATTACTGGGTCCACTGCCATGGGAAGAAGTAATATAGACCTTGGCCGGGATCCATTAGAATACTCTGCTGGAACCTTTGATTAAATGTGTGCACGTGAGCGTGCATGGCGTTCACAGGCAGCCTCCATGTATATATGTCTTATGTTCAGTTGCATTTATTTCGGAGCGTGGCAATAGTTGTTATTTATTGAGCAGCACTCTGGCATGCACACAGCCTGCCGTGATGAGAGGAAATGGGCAAATGGGAGGCAGAAGAGAGGGAAGGACGAGAGAGAGAGAGGGAGTGAGGGAGGGAAAACGAGCGCAGCAGCTTGCCAAGCTAGGAAGGAGCTCAGAGCAGCCTGCAACTGACGCAGGGTGACAGTAAATGAAAGTGGATGAATACAAATGACCATAGGGATGAGGGAAAGGGGGTTGAGAGGGGATGCGGGGGCGCGGGGGGGTGGGGGTGCACGAAGAACAGAGTACGCCAGAAATAACTCGAGGTTGTAAACATGGTGTGTTTTTGTGTGTGTGTGCTGTTGTGCTCCCACAACTTGTTCTCTTCCTCTCACATCTTTGTGAAGAAGCCCAGTTGGAGTTACAGACTGTGGAGTGCAGAAGTTTAGAGAAAGTGATCGCAGTGGCAGGCCCTCGCTCTCCGACACACCTTCAGAGAGTTGTTTGGTATTGGTCCCCGATGGGCAGTCTGGGTAGCCACACTGCGGAGCTCTGAGTGAACATCAACAGGTAATAAAAATATATCTAACGTGATGTTTAAATCTTCCCTTCTCTCACTTTCTTTTTCTTATTCTCTGTATGCACTCTCTCTCTCCTCCTCTCGCCTTGAGCTGCGGTTGCATAAACTCGCCAACCTTGGCCAAGTGTCGCCGCATGACTCCACCTCCTGTGCACGTTGTTTCAAATTAAAAGCACTATGCAGAGTCGTGCGATTGTGTATCCACGACATTGCAGCGGCTGCAGAAACACTGTCGCTAAGGGATTTCAGTAAATGATAGCAAGCTTTACATCTCATTGTTGTACCACATAATGAGTAAGGACTGCTCATGGGATACACAGGATATAACCCACACTAGTATATACAAGGGAGTATTTGAGGTCAACACAAACAAAGGAAATACTACACTCTTTACCAATGACACACGTCTCAAAAGGTGGAAGTGGTATGGGCACAATCATGTCTGGTGTTTACAATGGGATCTACTACAGACACCAGTAGAGGAGTAATACGAGTATAGCAGGCCCTGAGTAAATAAGTAGTAGCACAGATGGACAATGCAGTCATTGAGAGAGTACACCAGTTATTTAGTGTTGTACGTCTATAACAGACTCACGAAAGCCAATTTAAAAAATGATTTGATTTTTTTACTCCATGCATTTTTCTTCCATGTCAAAACCTTACCCACAATGCAACTGACAGTTCAATCTCAGTTTCAGTTGTAAATGTAGCCTGGAGGCGCGACCCTGAAGCAGAAGTGAAGAGCAGGCTACAGAGGTCTGTTATCCTAATTTCGTTTTTATCTCCATCCTCCATCTTTCTGTCGATACTTGTTATTGCACTGTTTTTAAATGTTATATGAATTAAATGTGATACTCGAGTTTCTCTTTTTCTGCTTTCAAACTTGAAGTCTTCAGATCCACTGACATTACATGAGGCATCAGACATTGTGCAACTGCACCTGGAGCCACAAGACGCTTTTTTACAACTCTTTACATACGCAGTCGTATTCCTAACATCTGTTAACGGTATGTGATGTGTAAAATTGGAACAGTGTTGGTAAGTTTGTTCACTGACATGTCAGAGAAGGAAAAGCCCATGCCATGAATAACAAAATTACGAATTTCATTTAGCGGCTTCATATTTCAGGCTCCTGGTTTTGTTGGTGCTGGCTCACAATCAAACTGTCATGGCACTGTACTGCCTGAGACACTTGAATAGCACAGAGTCCATTGTTAATGCCGTGAGATACAACTGTGGTTTTCCAATTATCAAAAGTCAAAGCGCTGTGGAAAGAGTAAATATATATTATATAATGCAAAATATTTAGTTTCAAACATGTGGAGGTGCGAGAGAAGGTGGATCCTGTTGATGTCTTCATTTAAAGAATTCATTATATTCATGAACATCTGTTGGGTTTGTCTCATTATCACATGGAGCAAAATAAGAATTGGAGCTGGTTAAGTGAATTACATTTCCCACATATAGAAGCACAGGGACAGTTTGATAAGAAGCAAACACTTAAGATTCAATACGAAGAACAACTAACGAATTAACAAGAGTTCCACGGTTTTACTATGTTTTCGTGCTGTGATTTTAAATTCAGCCAAAACTGAAGTGATAAATGGATAATACATTTAGAAAAGAACACTTTATGGCACACCACAAAAAACAATCTGATATTTTAACTAAATAACATGTTTTATAAGGATTGGAAATGCAGGGAGTGATAAAAAGGCGAGTATCGCTTCTAAAAATCAACCGACCCAAACATGTGCAACTGTCAAAAACATCAAAAAGAGAAATTATAGTGATCCACAGAAAAATCTGTGTTTTAAAGATAACAGATTTAATGATTTATTCAAAATTCTTCATCTTTTCCAGTGACTGTATTCTATATTCTAATGAATTAAAGCACAGTCCATAATAAATAATAATGGAATAATGGTTTCTAACTTGTTCCACAGCCACTTGCACTTTTGCTTTCACCTTCTGCCAGTTCATCCCAAGCCAGCTCCATGGGTTTAAGTCTGGAGAGTTTGCTGATCGTCCATCATGTGAAGACCTTGTCCCGTTCTTTTTGTCATCTTGCTGTACAATAAACCCTTGAGCAACCAATCTGTCTTCCTCTGGTACTTGTATTTGTCTCACTATCCTGACAGCCATAGACAGAACTACTTCCTGCAGCACAGTATTGTCCTCATGATGCATGAGAGGGTGCGGCAACAGTTTGTTGTTATACAGACAGAGTTTGTAAGTCAACAAAAGTGGAGACAGCTTTAGGAATTGTTGGCATTCAGTTTCAAGGCTTCATTTACTTCAGTTGAAAGTACAGCCCAAACCATATTGATTTTTAGAGGCAGATGAGTGTCAATGATTCCTTAGAAGTCGTTATCAGACATTTATGACAAATATATTATTTTACAGTTTTACCACAAGCTTTACTATAAATAACACTAAATATAATTAATCGCTCAATTTTCTCAATATGCATCAATATGACAACTTTTATCTTACAAACACAAATATGTCAGCCAACTGTTAAATCGGTCGGGTTCTAGCGGAAAAGGCCGTTTTCAGTTTACCTTTCCCGCACTTTCCTCTGAGGTAGGTAATATATGTAATATATTTTTTAACTGAGCTGTAAACTGCTCAATTTAAAAAATATTTGTACTCGTCTTGAACTCCTTCAATTTCAATGAAAACTGGAAAAAGGGGGGTATTCTAAAACGTTTTTTGTAAAGAAAAGATTATCCTTTGTGCTGCACATATAAGCGTTTGCATTTTCCAATGAGTTTTCAAATTAAGTGATCTTTTTCTTCGAGGGACTACAGGGCTGTGAATAAAGTAAAGAGCCTCTCACTAAGAGAGGCCGCTGGTTTCATATTATTCCTGTTTTCACTGAGGCTTCAATGAAGACACATCAGGCCGCTTTGGTACGGATTCAAACCTCAAACAATTTCACTGCCCAGTTCAGCCACCAGCTTCTAAATGTCTCTCGCTTCTCCGGTGCTGCCCACAGAGCGAGACAGAGGGGAAACCTTGAATATCAAGCAAACACATTAGTCTCTCCTACAGCCATGTAATTGTGTGTCACATGTTTTGACACCAGCCAAGGCAAAGCACTTCCACCAACAGTTTCCAAGCCACACTGGCATAACAAAGAGCAAAGTGGAGGACCGTGGGAACTGCTAAGTGATGGGAACAGAAGTGAAGCAAATGGGAAAAATTAACTTCAAAGACATTTCATTTCTGCTGATCTCATCACAGCGGAGAAAATGAGGCCAGTCAAAGAGACCAACACCAATTGATTTATGTTATTCCCAATGACCTTCTTTTTGCACATTTTATGGTGGAAAAGAAAAGGTTGCAGCACCAGGCACATGGTTCAAAATGGTTGTGTTTAGTCTCTTAATTAATCACGGTGTGTTTTGGGTGTAATAAACCAATCAGAGCGGGCGCCATCATCAATTCTCTGTAAAAGTCTGGCGAGCCTAAACCAAGGAGGATTGATGTTATAAAGGGGGATTTGCAGTAAGAGAGAAGGCTTCTATGCAGAGGAAACACATTTGTGCTCAAAGTAAAAGTGCATGAGCAGAACACCTGTGTGTGTAAGAAGCAGTGTGTATATGTGTTGTGCACCCGCCTATGTATCACAACCTTGGTAAAACGCCCTTTAAAATACTGTACCACTGACTTCAGACCAGGTTTGGGTTGGTCAGTCACACAATCACCTTCTGCTGCCTTAAGATAGCTATGCACCATAAACTGTATATAAAGACGAAGGACATGACTGCTCCCCAAAAGTGAAGCCAAAGCGTATTCGAGCGCCACCTGGTGGCTGGCTGCAGTACAGTTCATTAATCCCACCCTCTCAATGTTCATGGATGGGAAATAGACCAAACTAAGAAGTCAAAGTACTTGACAAATCAATCTTTCTTTACTTCACTCCAGTTTGTTCTTAGCATATTGAAAAGTGCTATTCGATAAGTTTGGTACATTTTTCTGGATAGTGGGAGACACGTCCTTTACATACAGTCTACCTGACCACACCTCACTTTAAAGACCAACACGCTCAAGTGGGCCCAAATGTAATTGGTGTTATAACAATGTGGGCACTGGACAGGAAAATGAAACCTGTGTTGTGCTTGGTGCCGGTTTTGCACCAGGTGTTATAGACCCCCATGTCTCAAAAACACACCTCATTCTACTGTTTTGAAATAAGCATACACTGATAATTAACAACTGCACTGAGATCAAGACGTTTCACATGGGATTGTCCTCTATCGAATCCAGTAAATAATTAGTCACCTTGAGAGAAGCCATCTCTGTAAACACTTGAATCTCAGAGCAGCATCTCTTTAGATGTGGTGTTCTGGCAACGCTTAAAAGCTTGTACATTTCAAAGCATATACCCCAGCCCGATAATATGAATAAAAAATAGGATCAAATAAATACTTCTGCCTGTTGTGCAACTTGTATGATATAAAAATATAGACACAGCTGCACTTGGTGATGACTGCACGCACGACACTGTGCAAAGATCTGTTTTTACAATTAAAGTTAAAATCATTTTATATTTGTTTAAATGTATTTCTTATCAACATATACATGCAGTATACTGTATGAGACAGGAGTTAATGTACTGTTAAAAGCCGTGAGGGAACTAATGCAGGTGGCACATTAGGCGTAGAACATTCTCAATTAATTAAATGTTCCACATGTCAAGTGGCTGCATATTAATTGATATATTTTCTTTCCCTGATGAGAGAGATATGTGTGGTGGTGGCCGAGCACTGGTTTACCATCAAGAAAGGACAGACGAATTTTACATAAGCATTCTTAGAATTATGCACTTTTCCATTGAGTAAACAGTGAAATTAAAATTTGTTTTAAATGCACTTGGGTCAATATGACAGAAATGTGAAATACAATAGAGAGCAATATCTTTTTTATTTATTTTTTTAATTACAGCTCCAATTTATTCCCCATTGCACATTTTGCAAGAAGTTTGTTAATTTGTTCATAATTTCCAAATGTGCAAGTGAGGAAGATGTAAGAGACCAAACCACAAAGTGTTTAAGGTCTAGGTGATAGTTGGCTGTGTGCATTATGCCTGCCGTCAATAATCCATAAAATGAATGGGACGTCTGGGGCGCCTCGAAGAAAATAGGTTTTCTTCCACCCAGTTTAGATCATCATATTTCTCCTGAGGCAGAAATGTGAGTTAGTATGAAATCTTTATCTACTGCACGATCGAGCATCATCAACTCTTCTGGGATACTCTATACCGGATCCCATAAAATACCATCTCAGAGTCAGCGCAGAGGTTTTAATCTAATTCTGGCCACACACGCTCACAGCCGGGATCGCTTTATATCAGTCATATTTTAGTTTTTAGTTTAGTTAACCACGTCTCATTGTGAGCACAACAATGTCTTCTCTAGCCCCTGACTCCTGGGAGCCTCAAAGCGCGGCATCATCCACTCTACCTCCCACTGTTTCTCTCCATTTCCCCTCATACTCGTTTCCCTCCCATCATGCAGTCTGTCGTTCCTGTGGCCCCAGAGAACATGGCTGGTGTGACCCTTTGAAAGGCTGATGGCGGTGGATGTGGGGGGAGGAGTGGGGCTCTTTGTCCTCTCCGCCGCTGCTGTCCCTTTTCACTCCTATGTGCTCCCTTTAGGCAGAAAACATGCACAGTGCCCCTGACACGTACCGCACTCTTCTCAGATGTGCACGAGGCATCCACATTCACAGACTAATTGCTTATACCTGCTGTGCTATTGCTCTCATAGTTCTGAGCTAGACGAGTATTAACAGAAGTGATTTTTCTTTTACAGTTGGTAAATGACCAATAGCAATTTTCCAACAATTTTTTTCCAATTATAAAATTTCCTATTTAGAACATGTCTAGGTCATAATTATCAAGAATAGAAATTCAATGGGTCCTTGATTGTTGTGTGTCAAACATATCATTATTCAATTTCTGTATTGTTATAGAAAACACACTTATTCACTTTCTTGCAAGGTGACGGATGAGAAAAATAATACTTTAATACCACAACATGTTTTTTGCGTTATACATAAGACATACATACATACATACATATGACGTTTAGTTTCTTAGAGGATAATACATAAATAACAAATTGGAAAGGGATAAACAGCTAGCCTGGCGATGTACTAAATTATAGAAAAGACTGCCAACCTTTACTTCTGAAGATCTCCTGTCTCCTGTCGAATTTTGTTAAATCATAAAAAAAGCTGTAGTGTAAAAACTGAAAGTTGTGGGGTTTCCTAACGCCCTTACAGAAGAAGTAAGACTCCAGAATAGGCCGATTTTGTCTGTACCAGACTGTTTATATTCTATTTCACAACTGGAGGAAGAGGAGACGTGTATTCCATTATAGACTGTATAGGTGGACTTCAGGTCCAGAAAGCAGAGGGCGACTCAACTGGCCTCCTAAAAGATGTCTGTTTCTATTGAGGCCTATCAGGAAAAAGACCAGACTTCTCATTTGATCTTTAACTTCAGTAAACATTTCCTAAGGAGATTAATGGTCTCAATCCAGTTTCAAGTCTTCTTCAACACAGCCTTATATTCATGTTTCTAAAGTAATGTCCAGTGGGTGCAGGCAGCGGGTGTAAGTGGGTGTGAAGTGTCCTCAAGCCTTCTCTTCCAAATATGGTTACTTCTGGCTTCAAAAAACCAAGACCTCGACAGGCAAAATGTCAAACTCGAGGATTAAAAACAGAAACCCATGTGAGACGTCACAGTGGGTCAACACTTGGACATAGCCACAGTAGTGGTTGCCCCTGCTTCCAGTCTTTTGCTAGCTCTCATCTTACTCTCTGCAATAAAGCAAATAAACATACAATGTTTCCCAAAATGTTAATTAACAGCGTAATTTATATAGCACATTTTAAAACTCAGCTACAAAATGCTTTTCTGCTCGGAGCAGTAATGGTCATGCTTTAGTGTGCACAGTCATTTTGGTCCTAATCATCTCATTGCAAAGGCACAAGCAGGAGAATGCAGGGCTCTTTACTACACACACGCCTCCTGCTGCTCTGAGGCTCTCCTGTCAAACCAAGGACCCTCTCAAGGTCTCCTCCCAAACGTACTTCCACTCCCGAGAGTCTCATTTGAACCACTTTGTATGAAAAGCTCTTTATAACTTCTCTCGAGAAAAAGTCTGAGTGGTCAACCTGACGTTCGAAAAACGTCTTAATAAATCAGAAAAGAGAGTTAAGAAGCACGCCTTAAATTACTGAATATTTCATTTGAGATTTAAATTCCCAATGTGAAAGCAATTTAACTCTAAAAGTAAAAAGAAATGTGACAGAAAATAAAAAAACTACAATAGATCAAGGAGCAAAGTCAGAAAGTTTAACTTCACAAACAGTGGAAATCTCACTGCGCTCACTGGTGTTGCGTAGAGAAACTCTACCAACTCTTCCAACCTGCTCAGATGTATTTTTCTCTGTGCTTGTTACTGAGGAGTCACTGAAGACTTTGAGCTCTAGCTCTTTCATCTCTTGGTGTAAAGCTATCAGGCATTTAACTGTCTCTCATCCACTTCAAATAACAACCACATCTTCCACCGGGCCTCTCTGATGTATAACCTATTAGGGAATGCATGTACAGTGTAAGCAAGTTTTGGCAGGTGCATAACTTATTCATAAGATTTGCTTCCCTTTTGAGAATATTCCAAGCATGCACACTTCTCTCAGACTTATAAAAATTTTGTTTTTGACCGATTCCTTCATAAATGAACTTTTAGCCTCGGGTGAAATATTATATTTCTAAAATTTTGATTATAACGAACACGGGAAATCAAATATAGATTGGTCAAGTGAAAGTACAAAACACTACATGAGTTTAAGATGAAAGAAAAGCTCCAGCAAAGCAACTTCCCTATTTAAACGAATGCATCTACAATTATTATTCGTCTAATCTGTTTCCCACTGGATAAATCTTAGCAGCTTTAGCCTTCGTCTTTTAGCCTCTGGGCAGCTTTCCTGGATACATCTAGATCTTAAGTGCCTTGTTCAAAGATGAATAGATGAATAAATAAAAAAAAAAATCTATAATATCTGTAGAGCAAAGACAAGGTATATACCAGTCACTGTTCTTCATTCTGAAAGTGCCGACGTGTGTAGCATTCAAAACTGTCAGCAAGACTGTTGGCCGTGCCCCCGGCCATGCTCCCCTCGTAGATCAAAAGAGACACAAGCGAGGACAGAAACAGAAGCGTAAAAGCTGCAGCTTCTATATTTGTGGCACTGGGATGATATTAAAGCAGATGTTAGCATGCACGGACATGGACGGGGCTGCTGAGCCGAAGGGAAAAAAGAGCACAACGGTGGATCCATCGTTTGAGGCATTTAATGTATCTCATCCCCACACAAATAAAAATAAATGTTTATTTCAATATCCAGCGAAAGAGCGGGGAAGAATGCCACTTGACTGGGGAACTGGTTGAGCGGTTGAAGGTTTTTGGCACACAGTGAATTACCTGACTGGCAGCTTGTTTACTGAATGTGTGTGTGTGTGTGTGTGTGTGTGGGTGTGTGTGTGGTTGGGTGGCTGGCTGTTGTTTCTGCTCTCTACTTGACTGGGGAATTGGTTATATGGCTGCCTGACTGTTTGCCTCACCTTCTGTTACCAAGAGGAGCCACAGAACACAAACATACACACACAAACACACATTAACACAGACGTTTGCTCAGCTATCCTTATTAGGACTTTGCAATACCTCCCATTCATTGTGGATGGCCTAACCAAAACCTTAACACTAACCTTAACCACAAACAATTCATGTCTAGCCCCAACCTTAACGTAACCATAACTCAACACATTTTAACCCTAAACTTAACCAAGACCCTAAGAAATAAAATCCTGCAAAGTCAGGACTGGCCTTTGGTCCCCATGAGGTGCACTGGTCCAAGCAAGGACAGTGTTCATGCAGGGAAAGGTCCTAACGAGCAAACAAGAACACACACACACACACACACACACACACACACACACACACACACACACACACACACACACACACACACACACACACACACACACACACACACACACACACACACACACACACACACACACACACACACACACACACACACACACACACACACACACACGTTTGCTCAGCTATACTTATTAGGACTTTGCAATGCCTTCCATTCATTGTGGATGGCCTAACCAAAACCTTAACACTAACCTTAACCACAAACAATTCATGTCTAACCCCAACCTTAAGGTAACCCCAACTCAACACATGCAAAGTCAGGACTGGCCTTTGGTCCCCATGAGGTCTACTGGTCCAGGCAAGGACAGTGTTCATGCAGGAAAAGGTCCTAAAGAGCCAACAAAAACAAGAACACACACACACACACACACAAATACAGGCACTCCCATTTAACCTTCTTTCTCCTTTACTATACTCTGCATACATTAGCTCCCGAGGGTGTCATTAATAATCAGCACCCTAGAGAGATGTTGCAGTAGATAAAGTCACTGTCTGTATCATACACATCTGCAACAATGTCACCGTTTACCCTGATATCTTTATTTTGGATAATAAACTGCATAAATTTATGCCTCATGTGTGATTGTCTTCATGTTACTGTGTACACCACAATCTGCAGTGTTGTGTTCAGCAACAACATTTAGCTGTAATAAACACTGAGGTCTGAGTATTCAAGCAGCCCTAACATAATCAATGGCCACAATTGATCTGTGTTGCTCAGGAAACATAGCTTTGATAGAAATCACCCGAAGTGAAGAGTTGCACGACCTCTGTCCAATAACCTCAGCTGACCTTAATTCCCACAATGGTGTCTCCATTCAGTTTCATCTTTGTGTAGCGTGAGGTGCATATTTTCACCTCGAAGCCGACCCTCACAGGAGAACCTACACAAAGCCATCCTCTCCTCACAGATGCTGACATCCACCTATTCATCACTTACCATATAACATTTGTGAATGTCACCTTCTCCCTGAGATAAGAGGGGATACAAAGTGAAGCCATGCTGTTTGTGTGAATAAGTGACTGTAAGAACTGCCTCCATACAATAAGATTACATTTTCATCCCAGACTGTGTGGATTAACCTGTCAGCAGGGCATCTCAGAAACACTACATTTTCTAATTAAGCGAACACTTTTTTACAAGTGAGGGACAACACTAATGCTTCAGCACACAGAAAGACTTCAGTGGCATTAAATACAAAATCTTTTTTGTAGGACAAAGAAAATTCTGATTCAGAAGATTCTGGAGGAAGAGAGGGACGATCCTGCTCTGAAAGCGTCGGGCAGCTCCTTCCATCTCAGTGCAATACGTGCAATTGTGTAGGATACAATACAACACGCCGACATAGTCACTATGATCAGCTCTTCTGTGTCTCCACTATCGCCAACTATCCAGAAATGAAGCCGAACGATGCTGGAGACAAATGCTGCCATGTAGCGAATTTGGAGCGAGTGTCTCAGGGGGAAGGAGCCACAGTTCCACTGATAAACATGCACGACCAATCATGTGTCAGTCTTGGGTGTCAATAATGACGTTTCACCCTATTTTTAGAGCATCAAATTACTAATTCAAATCAAACTTAAAGGACAAATGGACATTTGGACACATCAGTTTGATAAGAGTTACCTGAAAATCCAGAAACCATCTTTGAGAAAAAATTACTTAACGTAGAGGAGATGGGATTTATGACCTATACTGCAAGTCACCAGGTGGCGATCAAGACACTTTGGTTTCACTTTTAGGGAGGAGTCACGCCCTCCATCTTTTCATTCAGTCAAGGGTTTTGACTGAGATTGCTAAAGGGAGCATAAGCCCACATAAAGAGTTCAAGTACATGGGTGTGGATGCAGAAGTCAGTGTACGGGTTAATATTAGTGGATTTGATACGGGAAGCTATGGGGAGTGAGTGGAGGTTCATTAGCGGCAGATTGATGGGCCCTTTGTGGTGGATCCAAAAACCAGATGTGCAGCCACATTCTAGACCATCTGAAATGGGTTCGACTTCACCAAAACATTTAAAGCACTTAACATGAAATAAAGATTCAGCTTTATTTGTCACTTCCATAATACAAGTTTTAGCTTACATGGGAGGACCATACTCTACAGACCAGGGTGTAGGTCACATTTAAAAGCAACATAAGAATCATCCATGCAAGAAAAAACATCAAACCAGAGCAGCAACATAAAAATTGAGCAGTTTAAAGTTTGTGTGTCTCTCAGTAGACAGTCAATGACAGAAACCTTGGAATAAAGAAGAGCTGATCATTGAGAGGCAGTATACAGTAGATATCTGATCACATTGAAACGCATTGCAACTTGAGTAGGTAGCCTGCAGAGGTTTGCATTCGTTAAAAGTATCGTCATATAAATGATCAACTTCTCAGAAGAAAGTTTGATGCAGTTGCGTAATGTGTTTCACTCAGATGCATAAAATGAAATTACTGATTCTAATGCATTTCTCCTTCAATAATGGCTGGAGGAAATCGAGCCTAATCACGACGCGGTGTTTGCTATGGGGAAGCAATGGCTTTCAAAAACCCCAACAAGCTTTCAGCTCGGCAGCTGCCTCTGATGACAACATTTAACAACTATATCCCAGAGGGGTTTTAATCTATAACTGCAGCCCCCTAAGGTACCCATCAGCCTCACAACCAAATCAACAATAACAATCTGTAACAAAGCAATGACGGACAGCTGAGGTCATCAGCGGAGGGAGAGGCCGGCGTGTGATTGGCTGCCTGTTTATGTGGGCCTGCAATTAAATCAGAAACTGGCTTTGCATCTTTGCTGTTGCCATACACAAATTAATCCAATGTTACACAATGTGTTTCCGTGCGGTTCATAATGGACTTACTGTACATGATATCTAAGAAGTGTTCAGTAATTGTGCTGCAGTTGTTCAGAACTCAGACTTTAAAAGAGTTAGAAGTCATTAGCATAAAGTCATTAGTATCCATGTGACTTTGAGCCATGTGAAACAAAGCACATCCCAGACCCACAGTTGCGCAGCTCGCTTCTCCTCAGTCCATATGTCTTATTAAGAACAAAACAGATCAAGTTCTTGGTGCGTTTTATTCTGGCTTTGTGAGCATGCAGTGAGGCTGATCACTTACAGGTAGCCCACTCACTAGTGCAGCAGATATCAGGCGACAGACATCTGCAGAGAAGTGAACCTCGCAACACTTCAGCTACCTCAGGCCAGATGGCAGCGACAGGATGAACCCCACAGAGACCAATTAGAAAAAGCAAAAATATGTGACATATAAGAGATAACCCTTTCTACATTTTAACTGTAGTAGCTTATTTTTTAATTGCGAGAAAAGTAAAAAAAACGCCCATCAAGCCACAAAGCTGAAGGTGCAGTGGAATCTAAAAGCATCCATCTACCCATTATCTATACCGCTTATCCTTGAGGGTCGCGGGGGGCTGGAGCCATCTAAAAGCATTAACTGACAGCAACTGTCCATTTTCCTTGACATGACTAGAAGTGCACTTGCAGTGGTCGTCAGGGTGACGCTAAGATAGTCAGAGCAGCAACGGTGGCACCAGCAGAGGCAAATGAAACAATAGCACAACCATGAGAACTGGGGAAACAAATCAAACACACATTTGAAAAGGTAATATAGTTTTTAAATACATATGCCATATAAGGGAGATGTGTGTATCACTTGAAGATGTAATTTGTAACAATTCTTCGTTAAAAAGGTCTAAAAACCTTTTTATCATTTTTTTTTTGTTTTACAAAGAATCCCCAATAACATTCAAGCTAAGGGGACGTTCCATTATGGGCGACTTTTGATTGCATAATATCCGCTTTACCTGTGGCTTTGATCGTCTCTTCTATAATTTCCAGGGCAAACAACATATGGGGAAGGGAAAACACACCGTTAGCCAGTCAGCAGTTTTTTCCTTCCTAGCCTGTATTCACAAAACCAAATTGCCTCATACGGATGTTTGTATTGGTCACTCGCAATGGATGACGATTATAGTCGTTGGCTGTGTAACATGAATAAAACTACATTACCTTATCCGCAATGGTGGTGAAGACAACCACTCCCATGATTCCTTGCTGCTTCACCAGGTCATGGAACTAGGGTCTATTGTGTTGTTTTGATTGAAGAGACCCCTACTGGCCAAAGTTACATATTGTACCTTTAACTCAATGCTTTAGCTTTTACAAGCACTCTTGATAAACAGACAAAGTGTCTACATCTACAGGAACACTGATCTACGTAGGTGACGATTATAAAGATTTTAAATCATATTAAATTATACAGCCTTTAATGCTCACGTACCTTCACACAAGACACATCCATGTTCCATCGTTTGTCTGAGAAGCCATGTATGATTTCCCAAGCAACCCATTATATAAAGGTCTTCTGCAAAAGAAAGCTTCAATTCACCCGCCTCCCTCTGTAGAACACCACCCCTGATGAGGCAGTTTCCAATTACAGAAGCCAGACACTCAAAGAGAGTAAGTTAATTCCCTGAACTCGTCCACAGGCTCCTCCACCTTACCATCATTCAGCAAACACATTTATTAGAGTCAACTTTGATATCAGCCAGTTCTCAATTTCCGGTATACTTCAGCTCTCTGAGGTTGGGAGCACACTGAGTTCACACTGTTCAAACATAACGCTGCCGCCACTCAACTTTTCTCACCGAGTCACACAAAACTGCCTCTGTGGGTTCAACATTCAAAATAATCGGATATTTTAAACTGAATGAGGTTTAGAGGAAGTTTTCTTCTGCTTTTTGGTGCTTGCTTTTGAACAAACTCACAGAAAATTGTGGCTAATTTTGTCGAGCATTTAACTCAACAAATTTAAGAACTTACATAAGAGGCGAAAAACCCCAGACACATGACAGGCTCTTATTGGGTTTTGGTCTGTATCTGTCTCATTGCTCTACAGAAGTTTGAAAAAGTACACTTTAAACTTGGTTTTGCAATAAGAGCAACCATAAAGTTAAAGAAGCCCAAAAAATATGCAACCCCTATTCTAGCCATCGCAGCAAAACTCATTTCAAGACCTAAATTAGCTCCTGTTTGCACCACCAGTAAACATCTATCACTGTATAATGGATTTTTCTAAATTCTGCATCGAATACATTATATCAAGCATCATAATCATATCATAAGTTAAGCAAAGTAGATGTTTTACATTTAGTCAGACTCACATCACTATTCAATACAGCAGCAGAAAACACTTCTCCACCTTAAGTTTGTCTTCAGTGGTTATGCGGCAGCAGAGGGACAGTGGTTTAAAGCCACTGAGTATTTGGTGCAGTTTAAATCCTGACTCCTCTCAGACCTGTGGAGCTCATTTATCACCAGAGAGCACTCAGAGACACAGAGGAGCAGAGGCACACGGATACTGGAGGAAGAGTTACACACACAACTTCTCTCTGGGGAAAATCCGAGACTCTCAGAGAGCAAGAGGAAGAGACAGCGGAGGCAGAGAAGTCGGTTGCTCAGAGAGGGAGCAAGAGCAGTGGAGAGTCGGTAAATATCAGAGGTATGTAGAAAGATTACAACCTCTTAAGTAAAGTTCACCGTTACAAAGAGAAAGGGTAGAGACGCAGAGAGGGCCAGTTAAGAGACAGACAGACCAACTTACTGGTTGCCCAATGGCCTACAAATGAAGTGGCCTACTGGAATTTGTATTGGCATCCCTGATTGGCCAGTCTGGCAATGTCGTTATATACCACTTCCTACTCCAAAAAGCACGACACTCTGCAAACTGCACTTTCTAAACCACCAAACAATGAAAAATGATCAAGAAAAATATCAACCTGACAAAACATGCATATTAATCAAAAGCCAAAGTAAAGATTAAAACGCATAAGGCATGGAAACTACACACATGCACTTTTAAAACCTCTGTGAGGATCCAGCTTTGCTGAGCACAGAAAAGCTCATTCATCATCAAACTCTGTGCATGTGCTGCATACTAATACAGCTAATTTAAACCTGCTGTCCAAAGAGAGTAGATTTCTCCAAAATATAAAAAGGATATCACAGCATTTTATCTTCCTGAAGCACATCCTCCACTCCTGACATCCCTCCTTTTTCTATATCACTGCTGAGGTTTCTCTCTCGAGTGTAAGGAGGAAAGTAAGAGGCGCTCTCTTCATGGTCAGAGCGAGTCATTGTAACAAAGGAGTGTAGCGCTCATGTTTTAAATTGTGATTTATCGGAATGTATGTGAATCATTGCGTTGCCCATGATTGCTGTGGTCTCCCGGGGACAGACCTGATGGGGGATATCTCAACTTTGAACTTGCCCAACCCAATGGAGGCCTCTAAATCTAACTTATGGCGGTTTTTCATTGCCCATGAATACAAATGTGAGTGTGAATTGTTGATTGTCACTGTATGTTGGCTGTGATACAATGGCGACCTGTCCAGGGTGTAAACCACCTCTCGCCCAATGCCCACTTAGCTCCAGGACCCACAGACCCTTGAAGGATAGGTAGTATAGAGGATAGACGCACGGATGGATAAACGTTTGCTCTGTGTCAGCTCCAAATAATTGCCATCATGTCAAAGAAGTCATCAGTGTGGCTGCATTTCGTTTAAAAAGTCAAACTTGGCAAACAGCAGTGAGCATTTCACAGCTCAACAGCCAATATGACATATCCTCTAAAAAGGAAGGTAACTTTTCTGTTAGAATGCTCCATTAACTCTGTGTTTAACACTTTAGCTTTTCAGTGTGAACATACCAGAACAGAAATAGTTCATTCAATATGTTTGGTCTGATAATTACTTTGAAATGATTTATTACGAAGCACATACTGCATTTCAGGATTTATTCACTCCAGAGTTTCTGCAGGTTTCAACAAGCTAAGATGAAGACTTCTTAAAGACCATAATGAATGAAACTTGAGACCCGGGTCAGGTACCACAGATGTTGGAGTCCCATAATTACTTTGACTTTCCCATAATTGACGATAAGGGGAGGTGGTTGTGTACAGAATAACCTTTGATACATTACATTATCTTGCAAATTACAGGCAGAGACTGTAGGTGTCCATAGTCTTTCCCACAGCCAAGCCAAATGTAATAAATTCTCACCAGGTGTTAGTGGACTATAAATGATCAGTTCCATGTTGGTCTTGTTTGTAGTTTTATGACTGATATCTAATCTCATTGAGAAACAAACTATGCATGTTGCCAATACATTTTTCGTAAAAAAGTTTTTTTACAGATTTACATAACTGAGACTTGTCTGAAATGTTTTGTAAGACTTTGAGGCCTAAAATTCAGATTCCAGCAAAAACCCAGACACTCTGAACACTGTGGCCGACACAGTTGAGCTAGAGATAATGTGCAAATTCCCCCAGACCAAACTTTTCATTGGTTGACAACAGCCCATAAATACACACACACACACCTATAAATCTTACTGTAGAGCAGAGACTAGACTCACTTTATTTGTTAATCTGAGGAGATTTACACTCTGAACTACATTTAAAGAAATAAAAATCTTTCCATAATGTTATTTGTCTCTTTCTCTATATTTCCTATTTAATAATATAATTAATAAAGGTCAGTATGCACTTGGTTAAATTGCACATTTTCCGACAACATGATTTTTTTCAAATACAATTTTAAACTTTGTTAATGTAGCACTTTTCTAAAGTAAACAAGCTGCATCAGGACAGTAAAATCAAACAGGCAAGGACGAACTAACAATAAGTGGAAGAAAAGTAGTTTTGTTTATGTTCATATAAACAACTGCACTGAAGATGGGTTTCAGTTTGGTTTTCAGCATGGAAGGTAGTCACAGTAAAAAAAGGTCCTTCAGTCCAGGAGTATGACGGATTTCACAGTGTATATAGAATCAGAGTTGGGACCTGAAAACAGTGACTGAATTTGATAGACAGACCAGGGGTTTCATTAAATACTGACTCTGGGGAAATATACTAGAGGGCATACCTCACTCATTATGGCATATACTGTACACACACACACACACACGATTGTGCAGCTCTGTGCACAGTGGATGAGTGCAGACTTGAAGCAGCTGTGAAAAGCCCATTCATCATTTAGCAAGTTCTCAGGTTCTCAGATATAGCTTGTTTAATTATGTGTATTATATTCTCTATTTAAATGTACTGGATCTTTAACAATGTGATGGAATTCAAACTAATTTCCTTTCTCTCCCTCTTTCTTTCTCTCCAGTGCTTCCTCTTTAACTTTGCCAATTTGTAGCTAGTGTAAGCGCTGACAGTGGGTGTGTGTGATACATGGAACAAGACAAGAGAAGACAAATGGGTTTAGATCTCAGTGAGATTTCTGTCCCATATGGTGCACTCATTGTATGTGGACGGCGTGGTTTCCTATTGTCACGTGAGGCTGAAACCGCAGCTGGCTGAGAAAGTTTGCCAGAAGGAAATTCAATGATGAACGACAAAGCTGTAAAACCTCCTACATGACGTCAAACAAAAGCATGTTCCATGAGCAAAGCAAATCCTAAGAGAGACATGCTGCAGTGCCCCTTTTAAGTCATATTAAGCCGATGCAGTGTAACCCAAAACTAGCCAACACTTACAATGGCACTTATGAAACCACATTTAAATTCACTAGATCCAGATTATCTACACACGTAGATATCAATCGCTTAAATATGCCTCGAATTGTGCGTTGAGACCAGATATTTATAAGCATATTTTATTTGCCATGAGATTGTATAAAGAATCAATGCAAAGACGAGAATAGACGCAAAAAAAGAAACACATTTTTCATCATTTGCTTCACCTGCTCGAGTTGAAAAAGTAGAACTCGGGCAAAATGTTGGAGTGATGCGACGTCACGAAGGCCAATCAGCATTGAGAATGAAACTAACTGGAGACAGATCCTCACACCTGAGCTAGCAGGTCATGGGATTATATGCATGGGTAATGGGAATAAATATTCAATCAGATGTATGCAGTATTTCTTGAGAAACACACAATAATGGAGAAAAATGCCTCAAGAAATTGATTTAAAAATCCTGGATCCACACCAAAAGCTAACAGGTGCTTCCTTGGCCTTATAACCCACCTTTCGACCAAGTTTCATAAAAATGGTTGTGTATATTTTGCTGAACCCTGCTAATAGACGGACAAACAGCAGCAGAATTTCCCCTCACGTCTGGATAATATCATTTCTAAGCCAGGGTGTGTTGGTAGCACCGCACATGCTTCATTTATAATCGTCTGTTGTGACTCATTTTTCCTTCATCAAAGAATTGCAGCTCCTGCAATTTGGGTATTGCGCTTAGCCACATTGCAATTTCAATAATATGTTGATGAATTGTTCATCCCTGGCCTTCAGCTTCTGAAATATGAATATGATACGTTACAGTTGAGCCTTGATGGCTTTGGGCTAAATGATGTGGATGCACACAGGCAGGTAGGGCATGCCAGAGGGAAAGCATGGAAGTAGGGCACAGCCATCCAGTGCTCCAGGATGCCCTGCAGACAAATCACTTCTTTTTTTTTAATCACTGCTGCATCTAGAGAATATACAGCTCACTTGTTAAAACCACATTTTCCCTAACCCAACCTCACTGTGTGCATATATAACCAAATTAAAAAGTACCTCAATAGCCTTTATATTTCCACTGTGGGCCCTTTCCTTGACTTCTTCCCCGCTGAGGGACCAACTTTTCTTGACATAAACCCGTCCAGTGTGTGGCAAATAACAGGCTTAGGACGAACCAGGTCTGGTATCAATGATCCTAATATGGAATGAGCCAACTGCAAACAATTTCTCATAATTATTACATTATTGTCATGACACAGTGATAGAGTCATTTCCTAATTTACCAGATGTTTAGTGCACACTGTGGTGGAAATAGGTCAATAAACGAGGTTCTGAGACGAGTTGTTTATTTGCAAAAGCTTTTTGCAGAAAGGATCACACCGGCAAGGTGGATGTTGCGAGGGAGATGAAAAAGTGTCTGTGTCTGAACATATAGTCTGTATAGGCTTGACTTATAGGCTGCATCGTAAACATAAACTAAGTAGTAAAGTAAGTAGTTATTAAGTACATTTCCATTACATCACATCAGTGTGTCTCCGCCTGCTGCATTGGTTGCCAAGCTCATAACATCTTGCAATCAAGAAGCTGTCTGTCCACCAAAAGCTTTTTTTGATTCTTTCTGGCATCATATGTCTGTGTTTTAATCACCCAAATAAAAAGGCTCTTTTCTAAAAAGAAAATCTTTACTTCAACTTGCAGACTTCTTGCATTGCTGCACTTGTTTGCATGTTAGCAACTATCGATCAGTATGATAACATTGAAGTGGCTGCAGGATTGTAGAATTCATGCATGTGCACCATTGAGGACACACAACATAAAAACATTGCACTATAGCAACACTACCATATTTCACAATGTTTAGCAATGAGCAGCTTATTAAAAAAAAGGAAGCTTTAATAAATGCATACTTCTAAAACGCTGATGGCAGAAGAACAATAAATCAAATTATAAATTGTAAAAACAGCTGCCAGTGTAAACCATCATGTTGATAACACCTCTAAGTAACAGTTTAATGAAAACCGCTGAGACAACTTCCCCCCTCTTTTTCATGCTCTCCCATCCTCACTGTCCTCAAAACATCCTCATATGATCTCATCACTAATGAAATCAGTGCACCCTCCTAACTAATGTAGCCATGGTGACTATTTCCCAAATGAGCAAGGTGACCTTCTGTGAATGCATTCAGGGGAAATGCAAGCAAATTATGTATCCACTCAAAGAGGACAGATCTATTTCATACTTAATAACTCTAATTTAAGTTACAACTGACCTTCATGTGGTGCTATGCAAATTAACAGTACAAGTCAAGTGGTTCATAGAATTGTAAGAGGGGAAGCCATTGTCAACATTATGTCAGCCAATGGGGTCCCGGGGGTTGCACCCGTTTTGACAGAGTCACCATCAAGGCTCTTATCGCTGCCATTCTCAAACACTGACAGATGGGGACTGTTGTCAAGTGTCATAGCCTCTGAAAGGTGAAAGCTACAAGCTTTACTCCGTCACAGTTTCTGATGTCAAAGGTTGTTTGAGAAGAGTAAAGACGGAGCCGTGCAGCAGTAAAACTGAGGAAGCAAAAAGTTCTAACCGTCAGTCAGTCAGTCAGTCAGTGACAAAGGGAGCTGGCATCCATATGCACAGTAGCCATACACCAAAAGAAAACACTGAAAATACTGGGACATTAAAAACCTGCAATGTTTGTTCATAGACGGCAGCAATATGAGGCCTATAGCAAAACTCCTTTCACAGTGTTTGTCTGTCAACCAGGAACAATTTAGCAGAAATGATATTAACACAGTTAAATGAGCCTAATAAAACGGTGTATTGATATCTGTGCTGATGTCATTGTTTCATTTGACATTTTTACAGTTTTAGGGACACACAGCTATGATTCACTTGCACTGAACTGTATGCCAGAATATATTAAATGTTGTTTTTATGCATGTGTGACTCGTCAGGGAACAAGCAGCTGCTCAGACACAAACATTACTATGCTAATATATTGTTTTTTGTCCCTGAGCAGTGTAATGGCACAGGACAGATTTTATCCTAAAATGCACTGTTTGCAATTCACATAACAGAACAAAAATGGGCTGTTTTTCTCAGCTTATAGGTCAGCGTATGTGAAAGAGTTTTGCTTTTACAAATACTTGTGACAATAAAGATTTACACCAGCTACAATGATAACATGTAAAAGCGTCCTTTTAATTTTGGACCTGAAAAACAAAGACTACAGAATGAGAGGAAGAGGCATCCGAGGCAGAACAACGAGGCTGGAGAGCAATAGTTGGCGCAGTGGAGGTTGGCTACAGGGGCTTTATTGCAACATCCACCATCAGGTTGCTCAAAGAGCTACGAATGCACGGACAAACCCTGCACCGGACCATAAAAGAAACACCAGGGACAGCAGAAGCAGCCAATGGTTCTGGATCAGGAGGAAAGTCCCCAGATGTTAGGGACCCACACCCAGGATTGATCAGTCTGTTGAGGGCCTTCCTTAGCAAAGGGTGTATTGTGATTAAAAAAGCCGAAACAACCAATGACGCTAATGTACAAAACTAATGATGTGTCACTAACATCCGCTGATGATCCCTGACTCTCTGCTGGTGGCTGGCAACTTCTCATCAAGCTAGTGCTGAAGACGTTACAAGGGATATTCACCATCTTGTCACTAGAATCGCATAATAATAATATGCAAGTTGTTTTTATCTAGATACAGGAATTCTCCCTTAGGATTCAAGGAAACTGTTGAAAGTACCTCGCAATCTCAAAGAAAGTAAAAAAAAAAAAGAAAAGTCCTGGGTAGTTTCTTCCTTGGGTCATGCCCCACCACTTCTTAGACTTTCATAGAAATCAGTCGAGTGGTTTTCCCATAATTCTGCTAACAAACAAATGCAGAAGAAAATATAACCTCGCTGGCGGAGTTAATTGACTGGAAATGATAGTAAATGATATTAAACATAGTTTTGTCCGCAAGAGATAATTTTGTAAAGATAATTACAGCTTGTAGCTTGTTGTTATTATGAAAGGTGATAAACCAAGTTAAGCTGAATAATCCATGTGGGCCACATCTGATCTGACTTGCACACATCAGAATATTGCTGCACAACATGAAGAGATCTACTAATGGCTCTGTAATAAGAGCCATCAAACCCATCCCCCCCGCATCCTTCCCCATGGGTCTTCCATGAAATCAATCTCATGTTAATAAGCGAATGGTTCTGGGCTGATTTATTAGTCAGACAAATCCCATAGTGACATGAAATGAACTCGTGAGTCAGTCTTAAAATGCTATTCCAACTAAAATCAAGATTCCGTCATCACTATAGCATATGTCATGCAACGGAGCCAATGAAAAAACAAATGGAATGATGGAAGTTGTCATATTGATGGATTCACAATGTCAACTCCAGCAAGAAAAGTCCAGCTGCTGTTTTTTTGCCGGTAGAGTGACGGAGTGAGTTAAATCCCTTTTTATATCAAGCTAACGTTAACTGGTGATGATGAAAATACAGTGCAAATGCAGTGATGTAGAGCTGGAGGAAAGCAGTTGTTCATGTGGTGGGGAAGAAACTCAACATTTTCATGGTTCATGTCCAGAGCTGGTTCACGTGTGTGAGCGGCAGGTCTTCAGACGAGAGCTGACAGATGTGGCGGGAGACATGTGGGCCGACGAGGCGAATCACTCAGGACCAAGAAGCTGAAAGGCGAAGGGAAATCAATAGATGTAAACAGCATGGGGGAGCGCAAGAGTGAGACCAAAAAAAAGAAAAATCGAGGGGTATAATGAAACCTGTGTCAGTGCACACAGGTTCATACTGCATGTGTGTATGAACCCGTGTGCACGAAGCAATGTTCTTATTTGTGACCCGAGCCCCTTGTTTGTGTCAGTAAATCAGGAGACAGAGGAAATTTGTCTCAGAAGAACACGTTGATTGAAAGAGAAAGAAAGAAAATTGGCAAAGGTATAATCAAAAGCTGAGGTAAATAATCAGGGAAACCAAGCACCATGCATTATGTATTGATGCCTGACGTGAGTGACAGCTCCCAGAGCGGCAGCCTTCAACACAGCTCAGTATATGAGATCCCAATCATGTCGAGGCAGCCCTGTAACTTGTCGTCACGTTGTTACTGTGAGTCCATTTCTTCAAGCATGTGATACCCATTAGCTGACAGAACCAAATATCTGTTGCAACTAAACTGCTCAGTTCCAGCAATTGGGTGAAAACACATGTTCCAATTGTGACGTCAGTGGATGTGAAGGAATATGTTGTTCCCACTTAATAAGCTCGCCCCTGAAATAAGGGAGTGTGCGTTAGAGGTCTGCGAAAGACATGGTTTTTCAATCTGGCTCCTGCCCGCTCCCACTGATAAGTCATCCCACTGCCACTTGAAATACAGCGTGTGGTTGTAGCCCGGAGTCCTGCAGGGAAAATAAGAAGCAAGAAGTCCTATTTATTTTTACGGCCAAGGATGTTATGTTCTCATTGCTGTTTGTCCGTTTCTGATAGCAAGTTTACGAGGAAGCTACTGAATTGATTTTCTTAAAACCTGGTGGAAAGGTGCAGGGGTGTTTTTTTCACTTTCTCTTGATTATTACATTATTTTTGCATTAGATGACAGATACGTGTGTAATTTGGTGCAGGTCCAAATAAAAATTCAGGTGTAGTGGATTTAAACATGGTTTCATAAGGACACTATTGGGCCTTAGTGAAGGTATAAACTGGTAAAAGAAATACACAAAAGAAAAAAATGTACTTGCCCATTAAAAGAATTATAGAAACACCCTGATGGGCTTGAGCTTATTAAACTAAATAATGTATGAAAGTACATTTGCAGTACATGATGATTATGTCCAAAGACAACCTTTCAAAGCTCGGATTCAGCTCCATTATTCATCAAGCAACAACTCAACAGAAATGAAATATAGACCTTTTTATGGCAACACACAGCTGATACTTTGATGGCTATGAAACATGATGCAGTGGAGTTCTGTCATGTTAAGTCCACAAGCATTTTAAAATGTGAATAAATGCTGACAGGTCATTTCTGTTTTTATAGTTCTCTCCACAGGTTTGACACATATCCTAACAAAACAATTAATAATTCATGAGCCTGTATGGCTGCTCTTTAAACTACCGTCAAACTGTCGAGCAGCCAGTCGCTAACACAGCCAGAATCTTTGTTGTGTGTAATATGATCAGTACAGCACAGCCAGGCAAGAGCTCAGGGAATCACCCAGCATCAAGGAGGGAATCTAGAGAGGCTTTGGCTCGAAGCCCTTTACAAGATTGTCCTTCAGAAATGTTTTTTATGCATTTTATTAGCCAAGCAGATATGACCAGTTAGGAAAAGGGAGCTGGTGGAGGCCATGGAAAACAAGCGCATATTTTCCTGCTGGTAAAAATAAGATGACCAGCACACGCGCACGCTGCTGGAGCTCTCTGCTTCTATTCAAGTTATCAACATTTCAGCCAAGCTACTCTCCTTTATGAAGCAAAGATGTTTTCCTAGACCCTGTCACACACACTGGCCTGAGGTTTCTGCTGGACATTGAATAGAGAGTGATTCCACTTCAACTGTCTACAATGCCTGCGTACATAAAACTTTTATTTTCCCAATTGTCAGTATAAGCTTTGATAGAAGGCGTGACTGAGTGCGAAATTCCTCTCTCCTATAAAGTCGTATTTTTGGCCTCTTTATGCATTTTTTAAATGGACATGGTTGGATTATGTAATGGTGATCACAGAAAAACCATCTGTCTCAACCTGAAAGCAGAGGAACCTGTTCCTGCTGCTGCCGTCTCTGTTGTGACACTAAAATTGCTTGCAGTCAGAGAAACAGATTTGTGTCGTCGCCTCAAGCTCCATAAAAGAACAGAAGGGGCTGCTGAACCGTCCCTACATTAATGTTTCAATGCGCTGGCTTTGTAAATTTTTGGAGCGCTGCCATCCAGTAGCTTACCTGTCGAAATACAGTGGTCTGTCTGGTATCATTACAATAATTACCACTACTTCAGACCCACTTCAACACATATAAATAGGGACAGCCACTAGACATGTATGATGCACCTTGAGTGACCTTACTTCCACATACTTTTAATGAACATACACATAAAATGGCAAGTAATATTTGTACTAGAATTTACAGGATTTGCTTGAGTAAGGTTATATTTCCCTTCACAGATTGAATTGCCCTTTATAGTTCTGCAAGATGTCTCTCAGAAACAACAAGATTTTATAGGTATTCACCATCTAAAAACCTCATTTAACCCACAGATCAAACGCAGCCATCAATGATTTCACAGTAAATTCAACACATAACAATAGACTTATGTAGCGGTGTAGTGTATATGTGCCCGGGTGTTATAGGTAACTTTCCAATCAAATTACAGCTAAAGAATGTCACTTCATAACTGGATAACACTATGGACTTGCTAATGGATTCAGAGTGGCTAAAGGGATTTTATGGTTTCAGGTTTTTTGAGTGTTTTGGTTATGTTCCATTCACTCAGTGACGGGAATATAACCATATGACCGCACTCTGCATGCATGTTGGGAAATTCTATATTCATGAAGTACTGTTTGTGTATATGAGCTGAGGTAGAATGAATATAATCCCCTCTACACAGAAATTCATAGCCACCTTAAGTTACTGAATTAGATATATGACAGTTCTTAATCCCCTCAGTGTTGATACACTGTACAGCTATTGCCATGATACATCTACTAATCAAGATCATGGAGCCGTATGATTGCCTGTAAATCTAACACATCCTGTATGATGAATGACATTGTAGAGTTGTGACTTTAACACATGTTTGCCAGAACTAAAATTGACTTCCCACCTCAATATGTATACAACTTCCTACTGATCATGCTCATGCTTCAAAGCCTGCGTCACTCAGAGCATATCTGAAGAACAAAGTCAATACACCTTCCTTTTTTCTATGTGAATGAGCAGGTCAATAAGAGCCAGACAATGGACCAGCATTCATGTAATTAGCAGCCATTGTGTGAGACAAAACACAATAGGAACTCAGGAGTCTGAGAATATTACTCACGACCCTTCTCATTACACGAGCTACATGATGCTAATGGCAAGTTTAGAACCACATGTCATCGATGTATTCATTAGCGAGTTCTGGATACCTCTCACACGTCTGCAAGGAAGGCATTCATGTATTGTGCCAGTTCTATAGCAGCCTATGCAGTGACGGTGATTATGGCTGTGACTGGGGTTATATATAGCCACATACCCAATAGCAGTTCCTGCCTCACTCACTAGCACCCTTGGGATCTAATGACATAGCCAGGGGGTCACGCTTCACACTGGCTAAAAACCTCACTCTGGCAATGCCAGTCACAGTAGGAGGAGACGGACTGGCAGGAGAAAAATCAACCGTTAAATACAATGCAGAGTGCGAGGGCTGGGGCTACGTTTTCCAATCAGATGCTGCCGATGGGCCAAAATGTCCAGATGGAGCCCCTTCAGTCTCTTCTCCCTTTCCTCCTTACATGTATTTTTTTGTTTTTTACATTTCGTTTTTTCCATCCACTTCAACGCCAACATCTTGATCGCCCTCCTCACTGACATCTCTACGGATAAAGAAACCCCCGCCCCCTGCAGTGTCCCCATGGCAGAGACAGGCAAGCAGCCGAAGAGGAATTGGAGAACTGCCATCTCACCATCAAAGTGTGCTCCAGATTCTTGCAAAGGTCTCACAGAAGCCTTGAGCGGCATCGAAGCCCAGCCTCCAATGTGACACATTTGGGTGATGTGTTTTACCTTGCGGCTGCTGGACCTTGTGCCAAACCAGCTGCTCGGGCACACAGCAATGTCTGCAATCCTCTGAGGAAAGGTCTCCGCTGTCGCTCTCTATACGCGAGATTGATATAATTTGGATGTGTTGAGCAAGTAGCTGGCTCTTCTCGTTAGTTTTCTACAGAGACACTGCCTCAGAAGTTTTTATGTCTGTTATAATCAGGAAGTATGTCTTGTTTATCTCACTCGCAGCAAACGCTTGATTGCTGAGTTTTTCATGCAGATATATGTGACAGGCTGCAGCCTTGTTCATTTAAAAAGTCTATCAAAGGCACGGCTTAAATATAAACTAATCTCATCTGATAGATTATTTTTCACAGAAAACCCACATCCAGCCAACAGAGCAGTGTTTTTGTATACTGGACACAATAATTACTATATATATATATATATATATATATATATATATATATATACACACACACACACACACACAGCGGTAGGGATTTCAATTGCTATTTTGACCACCGATTGAACAGATCTTCATCTTAAGCGGCCCCACCACTCAAATCAGTGCAAGTTGTTCATAATCTTGTGAAAACACTTGACATCTGGAGGCTTCAGCTCTTTTCTGAGAACCTCCTTTTTCTCATACATATTGGATTTTCCCGAATTTATTATATTCTAGTTGATTCTACGTCTCAAACATAATCGGTTGTACGTATCGTATAAAATTCTACAATTGGACATTGAACCACTCTATGTTCAGAAATTTGTTTCCGTGATTAAGTAGCAGATTTCAGACTGATCGATCGAAATGGTGCAGTCACTAATTTTTGTAATCCTTCCAAGCTGTAATGACCATTCACTCCATCTCCAATGAGCTTGTTACAGAAGCATGCTGAGGTGTCCGACATCGAGACTGATCCATCTACCTTGGAGGAAACTTAGTGAAACTCAACATCTGAATAAACCCTCAGTGCTATCTTGAAAAGCCAGTATAACTATATTCTTGGGGAACAGTTTGGAATCTGTATTAGTTACAACCACATTTTGAGTTGGGTGATAAAGCTGATAAATTGCTTGCTAGATGGTGTTCAAGCTGACAGGGCAATCAATAAAAGTTCCTCTCCTAATGGACAGCTGATGACTGATCTGACAGGATCTACATGAATCCTACCAAAAAACGTTTCATTCCACACAGAGTCCCCTTCTCTAACACTCAGCATAAGAGTCACTCACCCTATAGCTACTGAACAAATCTAACCAACTTTGTGGTTATTTCCTTGGATAGTCCACAGGTCTTTGACAAAGAGGAAATACATGATACGTTTGAAAATTCTTTTTTTATTTTACTTTTGACTCATTCTGACAAGTCTCTTCCACAAGGATGGTGTGCTACTGACTGTCAGAAGAAAGGTCATCCATCGCTCGTCTTCTTGATCATTGTGCGTATGAAGGGATTAAGATGACATGAAACAAAGTTTAATTTGAAACTTCATTATTTGGATTTGATGAATAAGAATAAAATTACTTTGGATGAATAGTAAATGTCTCCCCCTTTATTACATTTTTAAATTGGAAATATTCCTTTAAACTTTTTTTAAATGTATATTTTTTGAAACCTCTTCTCCATAGACTCCATCATAGTGCCCTTAATCAGGGTGAACAATCACCCCCACGTCTCCAAGGTGCACTTACAGAAACCCACGCCTAAAGTTGGCCTGGGCCTACAGCAACTGTTTTCTGGAATCATTCTCCAGCTTTGGCACAGGAGAGGAACTATACCTCTGTGCCAGTTGGCCTGAAATTGAGTTTTGACATGCAGCATCACTTATAGGAACCTTAATGGCCATTTTATTACCCAAATCAAATTTAGCCAGCAAAAAACTGAGGAATGACTTTAGATTGTGTCGCTCTTAGCAATTCTAAGCCAAATCAAGGTTGTGCATCTCTGAACAGTCCATTTATGCTCCTATATTTTAGAATCCCTCTTAAAAGCCAGGCTTGATGGACATTGTTTTTGTCATTGCTCAGACCTACATACTATCAAGGATCTCTTCATTAACAACCGTTTTACTCAAATTTTGTTTCAATTTCCTCTCTCTGTAGGAATGCACAGATTTTGCAATCAAGACAGTGACCATGATTCAAACACCCACATCTTGTATTACGATGCAGGACGATGTCCTAACCCTAATCCCCCTGCTAGGGCTGCACATGGGGCTGTGCTTGTTCTAGACAACCAAACAAACGTCATGTTGTCATGTTGGAGAGTCAACATGACACAGGCTGGGGTAAGTTCCAACAGGAGGAGGATTCTGACCAGCCAAGACAAACAAGGAGTTTCTGAAGGACGACTTAAGTCTTATTGGCATAGTTTGGGTATGAAAATCGATCATATGTAGAGTCTATGAAAGCCAGAAAAGCACAGTCGATTGCTCAAATCAAACTCCAAACTCATACATTGAAAGAAGCTTTTACCCACAGTACAAATCAAGAAGATGGATGGAGATAGTGTCTGCCGTTGACACATGTACAAACACATGACTAAAATGTATATGGTCCAAGAAATGGTATGAACAATGACTAAGGATGTTTATCTTTATCTGGATATGAAGTTAACTCTTTCGCCTTATCATCAGGTCACTTTTTTGGTATCTACAAATTACAAATCTTGTAAGACTGTCTACATCTTACTTTGATAGGTTTCCCAAAGAGCATGACTTTTATGGATTTATGACTAGATCCACTACCTCGAAACTTAATTTCACAGCTTGGTCTTTTTTCTTTGACAAGCCCTGCTCCCCATATTAAAGAGGCATGGATGGATTAAGAATACTGAAGAGACGATTTCGGTTGAGTTATGGGCGAAGCGTGATCTATCAATGCTACACTTCAACTTATTCAGTTTAAAGCCATCCACTGCTTGCAATTTTCCTAGACCAGAGTAAATTAAATTTGTCCTTCTGTCTCTGCTACCTGTGATAAATGTAAGTCTAATGAATGGACCCCAGGTCATTTTCTTTTCTTGCTCAAGAGTTACTGGAATGACATTTTTTCATTTGTACAGCAAACTATAGCAGACAGTTAATCCGTGAAAGTCTCTTTATGATATTAGGTTGCTCCAATTGCTCTTCCCCCTGCATTACAATAAGCCCTTATGTTTGGTATGGTCACAGCAAAAAGGGTTATATGGAAATCATGTTCCCCTCCTCATACCTTAAAGAAATGAGGTATAGTCCGTCCAATGCCCACCATAAGTTTCTCAAGATATGGGTCCCCATGAGTGCCAACCTGGGAACTAAAAATATTGCACTGTATGGTACTGGACTGTAGTTGTGCCTCGAGCCATCAGTAATTCAACTCTCTGGCCTTCTTCTTGGGCCTTCGTCGGCCTAACTTGGTCTTGGTTCTATGGACGAATGGAATTCTGACCATCAATCCACGTGTGGACCTTTCAGTCAATGTTTGGACTGACATGAGCATTTATAATTTTCAACTAAACAGCTCTGTGTAGGCTTAAGAGTATCTGAGAACCTAAACTTTCAAGTAAAGGGGAAGAGTTAGCAGTCTACCTTGTCAAATAGCTATAGTGCATGCTTGCGAATTTTGTTGAAAGGCTTTGTAACACAGCGATGTGAGTCAATGCCAGGAGGGCAAACTCACTGGAGTCTGAATGATACAATCAATAAGGAATTACGCCAAGAAATATTGTTTTATGAAACACTGTGACTGGATCATGGATTTTACATTTGTCTGTGCTAATGTGCTACTTTATAGGTTTCAGATAAATGTAATTTAAAAAGGCAGAGGTGCATCCCTTTGCAGCACACATTTAAACTGCATCTGCTTGGCTTTCACCTAACAGCTGCTGTTCTGATTGTCCTGCAATATTATAATCACCTGCATTGTGACTGTGAACAAACTGTCATGATAGGGTGGGATATAAAGACTCATGATACACAATGTGTTTGTGACAATCCACACCTGATGGAAGTTTTTGCATTGGAGAATCGCATAAACACAAACCTCAGTGAGCGCACATAAAAACACAACCATTCAAATGAACAACTGCATATAATGGTGTGCTCAGCTGCGGTGTACAAGGAGCAAAATTTAATTTAGCCTGGTGGTAATGTTCCTGTATATGTGCTGGAGTGCAATGTGGCTCTTTTGTAATTAGCCTCCTGTGTGAAATTTGATTTGTTTGGGTTAATTTACGTGTAATTATCCTCCTGAAGCTAACGTGAAACGCGCTTGAGCGATCTTTGCGGTTAAACTGCAGGAGCATCTCCTGTTACACTTTACTGTATCGGGGATGAAGCATTAATTTCAATGCAATACTTTAACATCACATGGGTGTTTTAGTCCAGCACACCACTTGACTGCAATGTCACTTCCATCTGTGCTCTCCTCATTCCCTCCCTCCCTCCCTCCTTCTCTGGCTTCTCTTCCATGTGACTGTTCTGCCACTGTGACCATTCTGTCGTTCAGCCGGACAGACAGCACACTTTCTATAGTTGACTGGAACTGCAGGTGAGTGTCCCTCACATCTACACAGGAACGTATGAAAGAACGAAACGAAAACGAGGAGCCGTCTGACAGAAACTTACATCCACAACAGTCACTTAAGCCAGGGAGCTGAGGTGACCTTCTCAGACTCTCTCTCTCTCTCTCTCTCTCTCCACCTCTCTCTCTCTCTCCACCTCTCTCTCTCTCTCTCCACATCTCTCTCTCTCCACCTCTCTCTCTACAAGTGAGTAATTAGAGCAGAAACATTTCCCCACACACCCAGGCTGTCTGAGTGCCGAGCTGCTTTTGTGCCTGTCTGTGTGCAGGCAGGCTTCAATAAAACTGTTGTTATTGCAAACATTACCGTTGTCATCTTTTTAAAAGTGGTTGCTCTGGTTTCATTGCTTGTGTGCAAACGCAACATCTGAGGAACCGGGCGATCTTAATACGCGTGCTAAGATTATCCATGTTGTCATGTGCAGTGAGTCATAATATTGTGAGTGTCATTTGAGAAAATGTGGTCACTGTGTGTTAGGGTTGATGAACTGTATCCTTCCCTCACAGAGAGCACTTCAATTTTACTTGGGAACATGAACCCTAGGCTACACAGACAAACAAAAAACAAGTATTGATGGAGGCGTTTTCCCCTCAGATCACTGAACACAATCTAAATGAAAGGTCACTTGTCGGTGACCTACCTTTCAACCTCCATTTGTCTTTTTGTCAATCCACACATGTACATCTCTGTCTGCCTGGCAGGGGTGTAATTTGTAGGGGAATGGGAGGACATGACTTCTGTACTTTTGTGCAGTATTAGCGCTATTTTTTAAATAACTCGTCTTTTCCACTTGCTGTCCTCGTATTTCACAAGATTGATTGTCACTGATATGGAAGCCTTGTGCCACACCGCCCACCTCTTCTTGTGTGTGACGGCTACTTTGCAGAACTGCTGTGGCTCGCACATACAGTATGTGGTGTTCACACTGACAGCATTGCTGCTGCCGGCCCTGTCTCTCTAGATGGACTTTGCCTTGATATTGGCTAATAATAATAATAGAGCCTTTCATCCAATTTCTTTATTAGCATTCACAGGATTTTTCTTGACCATTATTCAGAACGAGCAAGAGAGAAAGAGAGCGCTGGAAACCGCACCGCCACATTGACCATAGGGCCACTGCTATTCACCTGATACTCTGTTCACTTATTAACATAATATAATAATAGCTTGAATGGGGTGACATTGCTGACACCTTCCACTATAGTTTCAATTTCTGTGACTGTAGAATATGTTACACATATGGAAAAATAATGTATAGCCTGTAGGTCTTTTTCCACCATTTTAGCAGATGCATGTTATTAAAGAAGAAACTACATCTGTACCATAATGGTCAGAAATAGCAAAACCCTATGTAGGCTGTAATTGTGTTAGTGACAGAACAGTAGTAGTTTCCTGGTTTGGTTTGTTACATCGATCCATTTCATTATCGGGACATAAATTATGAAAAAAAAATGTAGACAAATTTAAATACATGGCTGTGTTTTTTTTCTACCTCAGCTTAAAAAAAATAATGCCCATAAGAGGATGTGTGTCTGTAATAACTGCCCTCCCACTACCTCACACTCACACACACACACACACACACACACACACAGCTTTGCAATCTAAATGCCGCCCCTGCTGCCAGATAGAGCCTAATGAACAGACATGAGCATGAACATAAAAGCCAGGGCTAACATATATTCCCGACTGATACTATTTTGACTTTTGCTCTATTGTTTTCCATGTTTGAGACACTAAACCCGTCTTTTCCAGGTTCACGCATCTTCCTGACCTAAATTCAAAAAAGATCCATTTACACATAAGTTCCAGTGTGTGGAGTTTTAAGTGTGACAAGAGGAATCAAACGCTGTGCTCTCATGATTATGATTCTTTCTTCTTATCGTTTGTCATCGACAGACGAGCACATATAGTTCATCCATCCTTTCCTCAGCACCACAGCGGTGCGCGCAGCCAATGCTTTTGTCTACGTGATGAAAAAAAGTGATGACAAAAAACCAGAGGTCGAGCAAAAGGCAAAGACACATATGTTCAATAACCTCCTCGACAAAGTTACAGGACTAAAAAACGAGCTAAATCACTTTATCACTGTCGCGCGTCAGTCATGCAAACAACGCCCATCTTCATCGAGGGGAATTAAGACAAGAAGATGAGGAGGAGGAGGAGGAGGAGAAGGAGGAAGAGGCAGTTTTCCCTTTTTGCCCTTACCGTCGAAGACCTTGAAAGGACGACGGCCACGACATCCTGGATTTCTTCAGCCCGGGTCGGTGCCCGGTGTCCACGGCGTAAGTCCGATCCATGTTCCTCGGGTTGAGATATCTCTCGGTGTCCGAAAAGCCTCTTTGTCTCACGCGGTCGTTCTTGCGCACTACCAGCGCGTGGTGGTGGAGCGGAGAGAGCGCAGCCTGGTTCTGCTGCCGCCACAGATGTTTGGGCGCTTTCGCACCACTCACGCCGCCGGTTCCCCCGCCGGCGACTAAAGAGCCCGACCCCACTTTCCCGCAAACCGGCTCCATCCTCCTCACCACGTAGTTGTTTAGTATGTTTTTTAAATAAGGACTTTACTTTAGAAGCTCTCAAATTTGGTGACCCCGGGGGAAAAGGTGATACGAGGCGTGCGTAATACCTTTAAAAAAAACACCCCGGAGGTTAAACTACAGCCGCAGAAGTGATGAAGAGAACTTTTTACTCCGGCTGCTTCATGTCCAGTTAGTTTTTTGCAAATCACGCACCGACTCCAACTCCATCAACTTTATCGCCTCTGTCCCACAGAGACAAGCAGGAGTCCACTCGCGCATCCCGAGCTCGAGCCTCTGTGACGAAGAGGAACTCTCAAAAACTGAGTTTGGTGTCCAAGTGCTCCCAGCTTTCTCCGTGCACGCCCATTTCAGCAAGGTGCTCGTGCTGCAGTGCACAGGACGGGTCCACGCGGCGGGATGGGGTCTTTCCACGCAGTAACACGCAAACTTCCGTAAAGACCCCGCGGCTGTCCCCTATAACTTGACGCACGGTGGGCTATGCGTAAAACCGCCCAGACATGTCAACACCGTTCCTCCCTTTCTCCAGTCCCCTGCAGGAACGGGCGGCGACAGGATATAGGGAACAGGAAAATGCATTAAACATGAGGGACCCACCCAAAGCCCCTCCCCTGTAAACCAGGAGGTGGGAGTGGGCAGAAAGCCAGGTGGCCAAATCATAAAACAGCATGGAACCAGTGTTATGATCCAATCATCCCAATTTAATTCAGGTTTATCACAACATATTCAGTTTGTAGGGTTGTAGAAGTGGAAATACACCGGATGAATTATTCAAATTAGGACTGTATTTGTAAAAGGAGACATTACACACAGTCAGAAGTGGAGTGTAAACAAGTAGTAAAACATGTTGATTGACTTAAGTACATTTTCATGTATCTGTACTTCAGTTGATTTACTCTCAGGTACAAACTTCCGCAAATATCTGTACTTTCTACTAGATTTTTTACAAACAATTACTTGACATGGTCCACAGATGCCACTGCTGGGACTCAGCTGCTATGATAGTGAGTTGCATTTGGGATATAGAGGCAACACTCAAGTACTTACTTACTTTCACTCATGTACATCTTGGTCTTTTTATTTCTACTTTTACTTAAGTAAAATGTTTGGGTACTTGCTCCACCACTGAACACGATGCAGGGTAAAATAAGCTCATCTCCGCAGTGATAAATTAAAGTGACTTTTTACATGTTGTGTGTCTGTGGCTGGGATGTCTATAGGATTGCAAACATATAGACACCTTGTTAAATTTCTCCTCCCCGGTTGTGATTGAAGAGAGGAGCGCTCTCCTTCCTTCCTCTCCCCCCACACTTCCCTCGCAGCTCAAGTCTATTACTCTGGACGCTAACAGTGTGGGGAATGAAATCTCTCCTGCTTTAACGGCAGAAACGCAATCTTCTCAGAAACCAGGGGATTGAAAACAGAAGTGGCAGGTAAGTGTAATGGTGGCCGGGACAGCACACAAACGCGCCATGCATGTGCACGTCAGCGGCTCGTGAGTGGACTTTGTGTCAGTCCACCTTTACCTACACTGATGTTAATCAAACACTCTTTAGGGCTGTTAATTCTCGAAATTCAAATATTTGTTCAAACGCGGGGGAAGAGATATTTTAAAACAGTTCCTACAAGGTTCAAATAAAAAAAAAACGTCCATTATTAACGTGGTTCTGGAGAGATAGCGCTTAAATTTACTATTAGCTTGACTTACTGCATTTCCTATTGACCTATCACTATTATTAAACTGTCACAGTGCGTTGAAGTATTTTTTTGCACCATGGTCTTCATTGTTAGGACAGAAAAAGTGTGAAAGGGGGCAGATAAGATATGCAGCAAAAGGCCGGGTCGGAACGAAACCGACAGAGGACTCAAGCCTTAGTATGTAGTGTGCACGATTAATCACAAGAGCTATCGTACTGAGTAGCATTGAGGGTTCTACATGATTTCTTCTTTAATGCACAAGTCACACATACGCAAATGTCTCAGGGGCGAAACCTTTCCCGTTCACTTCCAGTCTGCCGGACAGTCCCTTCCTGTGGCGAGGCAAACCACAGCGTGGCTTCGCATGGAATTCAGCTTTAAACTTTGACCCCCGCCATTGGCTTCTCATTCGCGTATGTGTGACCGGGCCCTTACTCTACAACGATAACAAATCTGAGGACCTGCTGACTTTCTCCCATTTGAGCCTGCAGTTGCACCAGTAATTGCTTTGCTGTGTCACAAGGTCACCAGGAGGACTGCATCCCAGCATGCACTGGGATCTACCTTCACCAAAGAATATACAAGATGTGCAACTTAATTTCTTTATATATAAATACCGTATAAATTACCTACCCCAGTAAACATTAAACAACTGTTGACGTATAAATCTAAAATTGTAAGCTCTTTTTAATCTCAGTTGTATTTTCCTTTCTACTTGTTAATTTAGACTCTTAATTTAAAATGAGAGAGTAATGGCTGAGATAAGGGGCGTTTAATAATCAGAGATTCCACCTGATTGCTTTCGACGCCAATACCGACCTAATTTACCAGAGCAGGTAAACAACCAGACGTGGTCAATTCACATTAAAGACTTTCTTACTCTCAACACAGTTGTTTTAAATCCAGACACACGTCTCTACTTTGTAGCCTCATGTAACCCTGCGCACATAAACCAAACAATTCCACACCGTGAGCTGTCGATTATTTAAGAAAAAGAGCAATATAAAAATCTACCAGTACTGTGAACTCCCTATAATCTGTGTGTGTTTGTAAACAATAAAAATAATAAAACATAATACGTGTGACTCCTGGGATCACAGTTTCGAATATAAGCAATATCTTGTTACATTCACTCCTGTCTGTGATACTGGTGCTGCCGTTGTCAGTGTAATTTTATATCTGAACACTTTGTCACATATTAACATCAGAATAAACATCTGTTGGAGCATCAGTCAGTTGATTTGATGGTGTTTTGGTAATAAGTTGTGCTTTTATGTGAGCCCTGGAATGCAAATATAAAATTACCCTCCCTCATTTTAATTAAAAGAACATTAGTCTGCATTAATGTGTACGCAAACAACACTAAACTTCATCCACTATTTACCACTCGTACGTTATTTATAGTGAAACAAATCAGGCTGTCTTGAGACACGGCCTCTAACAACACAATCAACATATGTTTATGGGTTTTTTTGAGGAGCTGCCGGCTATAAATTATGTGGAAAACTCTCCTCCTGCTTTAGATTTAACAGAAGGAAACTGTGGGTGTGTGCACAGAAGTGTTAGTCACAGAGAAAGACAGTAGTGCTGCCACTGTTCAAGGTACAGAATCAATGCTTTGTTCTCACACTATGAGAGTAAGTATAGAGCACTGGTTTCGCTCTACGTCATCACTCATGCATTAATATTGCAGACAGTCTAATTTAGCCGCATACAAAGTTAATGTCAGCGAACTCACACAAAAGTTGTAGTTGGAGCATTTAGTGCCGCACATCTTTCATCCGTAATTCTTCACAACTGCATATTTCTTCTCACCGACGAGCTGAATTATAAATGAATCAAGCTCGAAACAAAGTTAAAAAGTACAAATCACCCGTTTCCCCGCCTGCGGGCCTTTATTTATTTTTTGCTCATACTTAGTATGTTTTGCTGTGACAACAGTCAGATGTGCCCAATGTGGTGTTAACAAGATGGAACGTAACTGTTAGAAAGAGCTGAGTTACAATAAATCCAGAAAGCTGTGTGATCAAAGCCAAACATTTTTGTGCATAGACTGTATTACACAGCAAAAAGCTTTGATTTCACATCAGGTGTTGTTCGGGTGCAGCAGGCAGTAGTTCTGAAATGTTAGTGGTAAAAAAAACTTTTTTATCTTGCAGTTATCCTTAAAGAAAAAGAGAAGGAAAGAAAAGTCACATCATTGAAAATAGTCAATGTCAGGAGTCGGTGACAGGCCTGCTCTGCCTTCGTCTTCCTTCCTTCAAATAATTACACATCCCATTTTCAAATTGCTTCACCCTCATCCAGCCACTGTGACACGATTTAAAAAAAGAGGGATCACTTGTGCACTCTTGAGAATAGTTTGCTCTTTCCTGAAGTTCACATTCGCTGGTTGCTGACAGTTCCTCAGACAGGACGAGCTGCCTCCACCTCTAATGCCTGACACCTTCTTTTTTTTGGCATTATCCCAACGTCTGCCTGTAAATTATTCAGTATTTACTGTGTTTCTTCATTATGGGTTGCAGCTTTTCTCTGTGACACAGTAGACAAGGATGTGAACAATGGGCGGCACACCTAGTTAGACAGAAATGCGAGGAACAAAAGACAACTAGAATGGAACTCAGTGGAGCGCATACCTCCGCTCTCCCTTTAATTCAATCAAGCTGCACCAAATTTGACACATTCATTGAGTCCCCTAAATGTGCCTGATTTATTTCTCCATTAAGATCCATGAATTATTCCCTGCTGGAAAATGTTGAAAACACACAAACATGAGGTTAAAAAAAAGAAAGAAATGCTGTATTTCCTTGAATCAACATGTTCTTTATATTTAAATAGTAAGTTTAAATCAGAAGGCACGAGTTGTCTTGAGAATAGATCTGTCTGAAAATGTAATTTAGAACTGGAAAAGTGTCGCCAGCTTTTCTTGTTTCTCGATAAAGAAGTTGACAAGTCAATAACACTTCTCTCATTTAAAGTCTGCGCCTTTTGACATATTCTCTAATTAAATTCATTTTAACAAGCTTAGGCCTTATTAATAAGCTGCAGCTCACCTCGGCTCTCTATATTGTTAATTCACCCGGTGAGACACAGCGGGTCCCATCATCCTTTCGTAAAGAGAGAGAAGGACAACACAGGAAAAAGTTAAAGAGGAAGCCGGTGCTATCCTTTCTCCCAGAGAGACCGTGAGCTCTGATCACGTCTCTTACATGTGTTCGTAATCTTTCTATGTCACGGAAAAACACAAAAAATGTAATATCTGCCATAACTTTAAAGGTCTACAGCCAGTTCGATACAACTAAATGTCACACAAAAGCTTGGATAATTACAGTTAGAAATAAATCCATATATGACACGTGTGGGATTACTGTGTAGATTTTTCAAAACCAGTGTTCTAGCTCTGCACTGAAACTTCCTGTCTTGTTTGCAATTTCTCAAATGGTGATTTATATTTTTAGCTTTTCAGCGACTGTGGTGACAAACATAAAGCTATTAGGCCTAGTTATCTGATGAGTCACATGCTGCCAGTCAGGGATAATTTGAATACCCGTGGTTTACATTATGTGAATCAACACATCAACATAGCATTGCTGCCAACCACATTCAAAATCGTGATGTAACTGATTTCCTACCTTATCAGGAAGCCATTTGTTTCTGTTTATTTCCCCGTGTTAGGAAACTCACTTTGTACATACACTTGTGTGTGGGGTAGTTAATCCATCATAATGGACATTCTGTCGCCTGTATGTGTAGGAAAGGATTTCTATTTTTTTAAGATCATGCGGCAGATGAAAACAGGGACTTACTGTCAATGAGAGCTGTGTTGTTGTGAGGATATCGACAAAATGAGGCTTGACTGCTGATGAACAACCTTTCATATCACATTGAATTCATCTGGCAGTTTATTTGATAGGGACAGTGTTCATTGATCAACAGACAAATTACAGTAAATAAGTTTCAGCTACTTTTCATCTGTCGTCCCCTGCTATGTCTTAAAAGGCAACCTGAAATCAAATAAATAAATAAAATGACCTCTTACTGTAACTATATGTATAGATGATACATGTGCATTTCAGTGCATAAAACACTGCAACCAATGCAAAACAAGAAAATAACAAACAAAAGAAAAGTATTATAAACTACTATAAGAATTAAAATCATTGACAAACTAAAAAAACAATGCTGACTGAGCCACCGTGTCAAACTGCTCGGCTCTCTTCCCTCCAGCAGTAAATGTTGAATTCAACAAAGAGTGTAACAGTACAAAAACAATACAAGTAACATGAAATCTCAACAGCTGAGATGCTGCAGCTTATAATGGGACAAGACTACACTAACTTATGAGACTAGTTTAGAATGGTTTCATTGGACAAAAGTATCCACAGATTTCCCTCCTTATTGCTTTCTACACAACATTGTGAGCAAACTACAATTATAGGACATTTTCCTCTTTTTCTGTCATTTTGGTGGCACTGGTCGTGTGTCACTGACTGTTGCCAGGGAAACATGGCTCTTACAGTCGAGAGTTAGTCTGGGACTAAAGTGACTTTATTTCCTGAAACTGTCTAACATCAATTAGACTCATCGAAGAGGAAAATGAAGGCTACCTAAACACTGCAGAGCAGTTTGAAGCAGGCTCTCTGACTGAATACAAAAAGCACATCTCAAAATGTGCGGTATGCTTTGGACAGTGATTGCCGTCATGTAAACTACACAAAGTATTAGATGAGTTAAAACCCTGAACAAACACCTTTAATCTTGAAAACGCATCGATTCCAACCTGTAAGCACAGTGTCAGGTACTTAGTGTGTGATGTGTCCTCAGTCCCTTCAGATAGCTACTGTATTGATCCACCACACCAGTACACTCTACTCAGCTACCCTTACTCTAATTACCCATTCCACTGAAAAACATTCTGTCCGTGAGAACACACGCATAGATACACACACACGCACACACAAGCACATGAACACATCGATGTCTACCTGCTGGTGTCGGCGGAGGTGATGGCGATGAGTGGCGGGGTGCGTAGTGGCAGTGTGGTGGGCCGTGGTGGGACTGTGTCTGGCTCCAGCTTGGAGTAGTACTGCTCTGCCTGTCTGAAGGCCAGAGGCGGCAACTGGATCGTCCGGCAAGACAGCCTCCGCACCAGGAAGGGCTCCATGCAGGTGATCGGCCCCGGCTCTGGAGAGTCGCAGGAATCGTCTGACACCTAGATGAGGACAAATGAAGGGAAGATGAAATCTGAAATCAAATTAAAGGTCATTAAATCAGAAGCTGGAAAGTGATAAAAGGGCTTGCACTCATCAGCTTGTATTGGTGAAACCAGCAGAGAAATAGAATGACACTGATTCAGGCACATATTTCCAACAAGTCCCAACACTCCCATTAAATTCAGTCAAGCTGCACCAAATATCAAGATTCATGAATTCATCCCTGGGCAATTGTTGAAAAAAAACATTTACACTTTTTTACACACAATCCAACCACCCATCCATCTTATCAGGTCCGCCCCAAAATGTAATGGTGTCTTTGGCCCAAGTATCAAGGAAATCCATAAAGTGTTAATCCTGTTGACCAATAAACCGACCAACCAAGCAACCAAGAGGCGTGAAAACACGTGTGTAGGTGAACCATTCATCGTGGGGGCCCATGAATATATCAAACGTGAGTAATTCTCTGCTAAGCGAGAAGTTCTGCCCCGTTTTGTGGGGAAAGTGATTCATGTTGTACGAATTATTTGCTGAATTTATCAATTAACAAGATGAAGTTTCTATTTATTTTTTATTTTAGTATGTTACCGTATACTTTTTGACACATTAAACTACTGTACCACCGATCGACAGCACACATACTGCATTTTACAGCACTGGTTGTTTTCACACATTTCCTTTACTCATTCAACATAGAGATGCAGTACAAGATAAGATGACACCTTAATCTCCAAAGAGGAAGAGGAAGTCAAGAGGAGAGCCCCCAATAAATTACCCTGTAATGTTATTCTTTGATGGTACAAATAAAACGAGTGTAGATCTTTATTTGAATGTATCCTATCTAGGTCATCCATCAAATTTTAATTACCCATCTGCTGTCAAGTGCACAGAAACATAATTAATCTTTTATGCAACTTTACAAATGTTATGTGATGATTTTCCTGTGAAACATCTGGGCAACGGATTCCCAAAAGAGACAAAAACAAGAAGAAATGTCGATGGCAAGTGATAATTAAAGTTACAAAGTAAATAAATCAAATGAAATAAGTAATGATTAGAATACTGTTGGACGTTACCAGCACACAAGACTCAAAGTGAGAATCAGCTCAAGAGATGAGAAAAAAATAAAAATAAAATCTAATAACCTGAAGTAAGGACTGAGAGTGTGCAAAGAGAAAGCTGAGACTGTGAAGCCAGTGAGAGGAGAGAAACTCATTCTACATTAGCAGGTTAACCTGGAGGACACATCAGGGGGTCAATGTACCAGAGAAAAGCCTCTCTTTTAAAACAGGACTGCTTCAACTCTCCAACGCTGCGGTCAAACACTTGATGGGGGTTTGAGCACTTTGAGTGGTCGAAGAGGCTGGAAAAACATGAATAAATTCCATTTACCATTACCCTGTTTTTAATTAACACACAATACAAGTAAGACTCTGCTGAACAGAGCTGGACAGAAGCTCAATTCCTTGTTGTTTCTTTGGTTCGCTTTCCTCTGGGTGGTAATCAGTAATTTGTGTTTCGAGTGCAGGACTATCTTTGATTCGCCACTCACTTGAATACATAAGCACTGCACACGTATGGAGTGAGCTGGTTGAGACAGCGTGATATATAGAGGCAGACTCAAAGTCATTAATCTTGCCGCAAACTATGAGGAGCTCTTATATGTTCTGCATGAATAACAAGGCTTTCCCATTAGGTGAGGGTCAACCACTGACATTTAAGTTTCACATTTACAGCACATCTACAGGTAATAACCCCACATTATATGTCTTTGGAATGAGTAGCGCTATAGGGCCTCCCTGTTCACCCAACTTCACATATAGAATCCCAAATAGACACAGTACAGTGTCTTTGCCAAATAGCATCGTGGTGGAGATAACCTGAAGGGGGTCCCGCACAATGAAAAAGAAAGACTGCAGCTGTGTAATGTATGTACTGTGGAACTCATCTGCTTTCTACTCCATCATACCCAACTCCAGCGGCAACAAACGAGACCGACTGACCACACACAGCACAGTCCGGTAAAGATTCCTTGCAATCAGCCCTGACAGGCCCATTTCGACCAGGCACTGCAGTAGTTAATGGAATTACCAAAACCATTTGACAGGCAGATGACTTACGTTGAGGCCCTGTTGTGGGTGCTCACTAATTTAGCTTCACCAATAGCAAGAACAACAGTGAGCTAAAATTATTTCCCTGTTTTTTCAGATTTTTGGCCTTTTCTTTTTTATGTATTGCAGGTTCTCATACTGTAGAATGATTGGCTGTGGCAAGCAGAGGCGCTCAATGGTGCATGCATAGCCTGGAGCAACCTGCTGGATAAATACACCTATTCGCCCTCCAAGTGCAAAACAAATGAATTATCCTGGCAGTTAGCACTATACGCTGACCCTTACAGCATTATATGTCTCTGTTAGGCCAGGAAGACGTCTTAAAGCACTCAGATGTGTGTGTGTGTGTGTGTGTGTGTGTGTGTGTGTATGTGTGGGCATGTCTGTGCATGTGTGTGGTCTTGTGGCAAGGACCTATACAGTCGCATTAAACTTGTCTTCCTGAAGGGATAAAAAAGTCCCCTTAATGTAAACCATCCAATTTCATGGTGAAGGCATAATTTAAGTTAAAGTTCTGTTTGGTTTAAGGTTTGGGTCGTCAGCAGGAAATGAATGTAAAACAATGTAATGTCCTGTGTGCGTGCGATGCATGTTTGTCTCTCCTCACCTTCCTTGTCGTGACTGTTCTGCCTCAGCCTCCATCGTGCACCCGAGTCACCTCAACACCCCTCCCTCCCTTCCACGCCTGCATCCATCAAGATGCCAATCTTCATCCAGGAAGCATCGAGCCTTTCATTGCTACATAATTACCTGTATTAGACTTATTGCCGTATAGATGGTTGCTCACAGAGGGGAGCAGGTGGGGGGGGCAACATGATTAACCCTCACTTTTTAGCAGGCGGAGGGAAGAGCAAGTAGACGATGAAGCTCACGACTCAGTGAAGTTAAGTCTGTATTGACGATGAGCTGCTGTCCACTTGGCAGAATGTTCACAGACCACTAAACAATTCATCTGGGGGCTTTTTGTTCTTTTTGGTGATCCTGACAGGGACACTTGTGCTATATTTACACTTGCTCTTTATCTTGTGTAATACACTTACACCATTCGATAAGACCACTCCATTTATGCACTTAAATCATAATTACTCCCCTTTCTGCTTTTTACTTGAATTCCTATCCATACGTTCGTAGAAGTGGAATGACTGAGTGAGAATGAAAAACACATCCACCTTCACCTTGGATTAACTAACTGAACTCGCCTTCACACAAATTTAGTTTGTTGCGTCCTGTGATTTTTAAGAAAAACATATTATTATGATATTTAAATAATAAACTAATAATAATAATAATGGATAGCACGTGAAAATGAGTTCAGTCACATTAAAGACCATGGGTGAGGACACGAGAGACTGGAGAGGATACAAAGGTTAGGACATCCAAGTGTGTGTGTGTCTGATTGTCGACTGTCGATAACACACACGGTCCTTCATTTTCACTCAAGTCGTGCCGTCTCTCCTAATGCCTGAAGTGGCTCTTTATGATAAGTGGGATCAGTGAAAGGTTAATTGGTCCACTGTGACTCTTCTGTGTGCTCTGTGTACATCATGTGCCAATCCAGCGGTGGTCGGGGTCCAACTGTTTGACCACGGGTCAGATTTTGCCTTCGGGTAATAAATTAACATGTGGGGAAATTGTTTTTTTTTTTATATTCTTCAGTTTTGTGGGAAAGCGTAAAAGTTAACAAAGGATGAGATTATTATATACGTATTTAAACAAACTGGAACCCCCCCGTTGTTCAAGTTGTTAGCCCTGACATGCAGTTTACAATTAGCCTATATTTACACCTTATTCATAGCAATTTTTTAAACAAGGGACTCAAAGTCAAAGAATAACTGTCTGCTTACTAATTGAATCATCTGTTGCTACTTCCTCGCTTATCAGCTCTGAGATGTGGTTAAAACATGGAAATACAAGGTTAGTTTTAAACTTTATCATTTGTATTTTCAATTTTTTTTTTGGTATATCTAAAGAGGAAAGGGCTTTGAGATCTAACCACTAATGAAAGTAAATTGATCAAACCCGACAACATGCAAGATACATTTTTGTAAATAAAAATGCAGCGGACATTCCAATCCTCAACAGGGCTTTTCCAACAAAATGATGTTTGATGAGTAATGTTGTTAGCTTTTGAGATGCTGCCTTACCATGAAAATAATGTTTGGTAACTTTAGGCTAGATTGGAAGCTAGTTTGAGTAGCATGCTATTGTTTTGTTTGCAGATTTCTAGAGCAGATGAGTGTTTAACACATGCTATACAGTTGGGTTTAGGATTTGATTCTGGAGGTGTTCATGATAAAACATGTCTGTCCAAATTATTTGCATTACCCATTATTAGGTCCACGTGGCGAAATCCAGAGCTTGATTTGCCGTTAGTACCAAGTTACAGTTGCCAAGCTACGACTTAACAATTATTATTTGGGGAAAGGGTTTGGCACATTGTACATTTAGCATGGCAAGCTAGTTTCCCAAAGTGTTGTGTCCCAATTCAGGGGCTGCCTACTTTGTAGGCTGCATTTGAGGACAGCTATCCCATATTGAAGGCTCCTTCAAATTCAGTCTAGAAAAGAGTCCTTTCATCGCCAAGCAATGAAGGCTCCGATGGATGGATCCGTCTTGTGGCTACAAACCTATCCCAGGATTCATTGCACCTCTGTGACTAACTATTTTTTAAATTGGTACTATCAGGCCAAACAGCTCATGGTACACATGGTAAAATACAAGGGCCATTAAAACTTTCTCATCACGTCCAACTGCACTGTAGCTAAGTGACAGTGATAAGGGAAGTGCTGGTGAAACAAATCACAGAATTGGGACAAGGCCATAGAGTCAAATTGGCTTCCTTTCTGCAAAGGACAGAAAAAATCCCATATTTCAACAGTATTTCTTCAGAGGTTTAAAATTGTTCATGGTGCCGTTAAAGCAATACTTAAGGTCTATCAATCAGCCTTCTGACATCATAATTACCTCTGTGTCACATAGTGAAGAAGTACTTCATTAACTTTAGAAAGATGTGGTTTCGGTGGACACTTTATGTGGTTTCCGTGGCTTAGGGAGTAAAAAAATCAATTCAAAATGGGTCCTGCTCTGACTTGAGCTCTTAGCTTACATGTGTTTGCTCGGAGAGAGAATCTAAGAGATGAGTTACTGTGATGACAAAGAGGTAGAATAAAGTGTTGGAGGAAAAAATGAGGATACTTTGATCATGATCAAGCGCCAACCAACACACAATCCTTTAGAAAACACAATGCACACTCTGCTTTTATTTGTGCTTTGTTGTGGAAATGGTTAAAAATGTATGTGAATTGGAATTCATTTGACAAAAAAAGTATTTACCACCTTTTCTGTTGGGGGTTGAAGCCTTTGATGAAAACTCATAATGCGAGGCTTCTTAAAAATGCAGGTGGTTCTCCGTTGGCATCGATATTGTGATTGAGCCTTGTCACTGTTGCACCTTTGTAACGAGGCTGCTGCTCATCATACAGGGGTTTTGATGAGCGCCTGTTTACCGCCCGCCGCCCTGTTCAACCTGCATCTCTGGGGGTTGAACTGCAACAGGTTTGAAAGTTACTCCCTCCATCATATTTTACCATCCTATCTAAATTAGTTCTTTTTTCTTTTTCTGTTGACCTTTTGAGAGGCAACAGAACATTGGCTGGGTGTTGCTTGGCCTTTCAATTTTTTTGTAACATGTGGACAGGACCTCAGCCCTGTCAGTGCTTTTTGTTTCAAAGTGACGCTCATATAGAATAGGTGTGAAATCATAAGTATGCAACGCATGTGTAGACATCTGAAATAGCTTCTTCTCCATAATGCATCTTTCTTTATCTTTCTGACACCACCTGCTGAGAGTGAGAGCAACACCTGAGGTGAGATGAAAGGCATTCCCTTACTTTGTCTCTGAGCTAAACCTTCACCATTATTTCAGAATTTGATGATATTATAATAATAACACATAACAACATTTTTACAATCCCAGATGAGCGACTGAATCCTATGATGATGATGATAAAATGCTCCAAAAAGCAGAGTGAATTGATCATGGATCAGGACGTGGTATCGCACCAACACCAAACTCATCGAGTGGATTCGCCGTGAGCTACTTAACAAATCCTGCAGTGTTTAGAGGCTTAGATTAAACTGAGGGAATGCACCATCTTCACTCCAAGCCAGGGGCAATCTGCGCCGCACTCGGGATGCGCATCCCTTCATCATCATTGCCATCATTCATCTCTTTGCTCTGAATTCAGCAATTGATTTTTATCAGAGAATAAATCTAAAATGGATTCTGGGGAGAGGCCAGGAGCAACGACAGAAGTGACTGGCAAAGAAGTTAACGCAGACAAAGGGAGGAAAGGAGAGAGGGTCTGAGGGAGGAGATGAAGAAGAAAGATTGCTATTGGAAGAGATGCGGTAAATCACCTTGTTGAAAAAACTATTTAGTCTTCCCATTTATCAGCTGGTATATGGGCAGTTTTTCTCTTTCTGGAAGCAAACACTATATTTGAAACAAAACAGAGAGAAAGAGGTTTTATCTATTGAGAGCTTCCTTTTCAGTCTCCTTACCCTCCTCTGCATGTTGACTCTGCATGATATGCAACCTGATTTATTCAGGAATATTTGATATCCATAGCTCATGTTACTCTACAATCCGAATTTCGAATGGCAGTCACGTGTTTGCCTTGCAGATGCTCTCTTAGTGAACCGGTTGCTGCAACAACACAGGTTTATCTGTCACTCCATGGCGAGAGTTGGTATTTACAGCCAGCCTGTTTGTTTTTACTGCTTGATCTGGTGATGCACATAGCTGTAAAACACGGCGTCCTGTGGGATAATAAAAATTAACTCAGTTCATCTCCTACAGTACACAGAGCTCGCAGCTCCACAGCAGCTTTCACGTGGAACGGGGTCAAAGGATGAAGAGAGGAAGGGCGGTGGGTTTGGACTGGGAATAATATACTGTTTAACTCTCTTTTTGTCTCTGAGCTATGAATAATTCCAGAGAAAGGTTAATATTACGGTCCATTATGTCCATACATGGGAGCAGTGTTTCTCTTTGGAGACATACAGTACAATACAACGCATAAATAAAACATAGGGGAGCACCTGTTAGGCTCGGATACTGCATTGTGACATGATGTGTTAAGTTTATTTTCAGCATCTTGGGATTTGTGGGGATTTACAGTGTTGCAGAGGGAAAGGATAATACAGGGAGGTGATGCCTGGATGATTTTTTTATTGCACACCATATACAGCACAGAGGTCCTCTCTGAAAGTGGCGGTAAATAATTTACACCTTTGCTGCTTCTCTAAAGGTCTAGATTCCCCATCAGTCATCAGAAAAACACCCTGTTTCATCACACATTTACTGTGTGAAACATACCCTGTGCATGCAGCTGCACCACACCTTGAGTGATGGTAAATTCAAAATCCTCCCTGTTATTTACCTACAGCTCTGCATGATATCGAGCAGCACCCCGCCTCCGGTGTAGGTATCTCCTGGGGTTGTTATATGCAAATTACCTTTCTGCTTTTTGCTGTTCCCAGCGCACATGCACGCCATTTTCTTCCCTCCTTTCCGAGCGTCGCTGTCTTGCATTTCCTTTTGTATTTGCATGCCCCCTTGGGCTGCACAATTTCAATAAACATGTTTATTGTAATTTGGATGTGACACAACACGCATTAGATTTAAAAAAAATATGCTTCTAAAAGTGTCCAATTTTGCAGCATGATAAAACGAGGTTGCAAAGGCAAAACAAACACAGGAGAAACTCTCACATATCTTCTGCTTCCTACATTCATCTCAGCAGCAAATGTGAGAAAAATGAGACGTGTAAGGAAACTAGCAGGACAGGTGATAAAGAAGTAACAGCTGCGTACTGAAGTGTTATATTGGAGGTGAGGGAAATTAATCAAATTCTTTCAAAGAGCCCCCCCCCTTTCCTAGTAGCCTGGGGCAGTAGAACAAACGTCGAGCAGGGGCCATGACAGGTCTATGCAAAGCGAAAGGCTACATCCATACCACTAATACAAAGCCATCTCTGTCCACACACGCGTTTCCACTTCGTATCAGTTTGAACTGACTTCCCAGGGCCCCAAAGGAAAGGGGGGGCCCTTGAGAAGCCTGAATTATAAAAAATTCTAAAAAAATAATAATTTATATTATTAATTTATAAAGTACTTAATGAAAATGGCTGAAACTGGCTAAATAATTCAATGATTGACTAAAATTTGTATCCAAAAATAGTGGAGGCTTCCTGAGGCCACCTGTCTCACCCCTACAAACAAATGGTTTAGTCCTTGCCGCACTGTTCTTCTGTAAACACAATGGAAGTGAGTGAGTGACTCACTTCAGAAGTGATGTTCAATTTGTCAGGAAAGCAGAAAAGAAAAGAAAAAAAGGAAAGAGAAAGAAAGCAAACAGAAGGCAGACACTGTTGACATATTTCTTTTCACAGAAAGGTGAGTCCAGCAATAACACAGGTGATTACACCGGGTCATACTGGCTGTTTGGGAGTTGCAGATTCACAGTTTTCTGATGCTCATGTAGCCGAGGGTTTAATTCGCCTTCACTGAAAGCTCATAGTCAAATAAGAACTGGACAGTGTCCATTTATTTTTCCACATCTACGCAAATTTCAGTCAAAAACAATAAACCACTTCCGTTAGTGTCCGTTCACAATAAAAGTCCCATCCAGATAAACTGCTTATCATGAAAGGAAACACACTTTCACTGACCAACCTTTCACAATAAGGCAACTCAACAAAATAGCTTACATTCAAGACTGGGTGATGTTCTGCCATGGAGCTTATCTTGAAGAGGGACATAAATGTGTGTGTGTGTGTGTGTGTGTGTGTGTGTAGAGAGAGAGCGAGCAAGAGAGAGAGAGAGAGAGAGAGAGAGAGAGAGAGAGAGAGAGAGAGAGAGAGCCTATTGCCCTTCACCTGAGGATTTTTACGTTAACTTTTAATATAACTACAGCCCTTCTGAGGTTTCTGGTGTGATCACTGTATTTCCTTGTATATAAGTAGTCTTGTGTACTCAAATAATTACCAGTACTATATATATTGAAGCCATGCATTTTCTGTCATATGTCAGTTTGTTTCATTATTGGCAAGATGTAACAAAATGAGAGATTACACCCCATAAAACTTTAGGTTGATGGGCTGAAAGCTGTATGTTAAACATGACATTTAAGTTTCTGCAAATAAAAAAAAAAGTCCAGTGAAGTCTTTGGTCAATTGTCTTTTATTATGCAGTAAGCATTTTCTCAATGTAGGGTATTTTTAAGGTGTGTTTTATACTTTAGGAAATAACTGAATACATGTTAAATAATGTTCTTTTTAGCATTATACTCCAAACAAACCTATGCCCCTGGTTGTGAGTCTACATCATCTTTTCCAAATCATCCCCATTTCTGCCTGTAGATTTAGTCTCAAACTAAAACAGGTCCAGCAGAGTTTCAAAACTTCTCAGTTTTATCAACTTCAAACTTCCAAGTAGTGTGGACGCCAGGCATATCCGTAGCAGAGACGATCCATTTTCAAACAAAAACATAGCAGTATGGACACATAGCCTCAAGCTGCCCTGAAGATAAAGCATTCGAGTCAGGATTGTTTTATAACAAGAAATCAAGAAAGAAACTGCATGTGTCCTCCATGTATTGAAAATGGTTTTGAATAACTTTTGACAGTAACAGGATGGAAACAGATTTATCCTTCCATGAATCCTTCATGTCGACCTTCCCAAGGCAGAGTTCACGCATCACTCTTCATGCATCAACTCCACATCCGTGCTGAGCACGCTGCCAAACGCCTCATGCAAGATTAATCACACTTTAAACGCAGTCAACAGGCTGTGAAATGAGAACAGTGAGCGGCTGGTAATTTCTTTATACAAGGTGTATACCAATAAATAAATATTGAGCTTGTCTACCTCCCTTCTTGCATGCATGATTGTGCACGTAGCCTTATAAAGTGCAGGCTCCACATAAACAATGGAACAGACTGGCAGACCCTGACAAGTACATGGGCACCAGACAGATATAACAAATTTGCACCATGAGTCTTGGCAGGGGAGAAAAAGACATATCAATTCCCTGTGTGCCTGAATATGTCCCCATTGCATAGAGCTGCCTGCTAATCCAATTAAATGGTTCATATATGCAGGAGATTGCTGCACTCTCTCATAAATAAATAAACATGTAGATAAGCAGTAGCTCAAAAACAATTAACATTGTTTGCACTCGGCCCAGCAAATGAGTGATAAGAGGGCTGCTGTTATTACATCAGGTATCGTAACAATGACCTCTGTTGTGTGTGTGTGATGCAGTAAAATGTTCATTTGAGAACAAAAATGAGGAAAAGTTAGTGGAAGGTGGATGAAGAGGAGAGCTGACTGAGATATTAAACATGTTGTTTGGCACAGTTGTTTTTACATGAGTATCGTTAATGACTCTCTTAAATCCTGAAGGGGATTCCAACAAGTGTTAAGAACAGGAGAAGAGGCTTCTGGGGAATTGATCACATCATTAACCTGCACCTCGTGTCGAGGGAGACATCTGTGAGAGAGAGTTGGGAATTGGGGAATCATAACGTGCTGTCCCGGCCATTTATTCCATTATCCCTTTTATTTTATCTCTGTCTGATGTCCTACTCATCCTTCAGTCATACCCCCTTCTCTGATCCTGTTCAATCTAATTTCCCAGCACTTTTCATTTAATATCCTGTCATCCACTTCCACTCTCCCCGCCTCCCCGCCCTCACCTGAATGTGGCGGGCGCCGACTGGCTTCAGTGGTGATTAATGTGAATTTAAATCATCGAATAGTTCAAGCCAAATCCAAAACCCTCCTCTTCCTCCTCCTCCTCATCCTACTCCTCCTCCTCTCTTCATGCACACTTCATATGCATTAAATCTATAAAACTCTTCATCTCTCTGGCTGGGTTGACAAACACTGACTTTCTGATTCAACTCGATCTTCATTTGAATGACCTGATAGTGGTTTATTAAAACCTAAAGATCTTGTGATTGATGTCTTTTACGGTTTCCCATGAATGTATAAAGCTTTAACCACTCTACAGACTTCAGATATGGCCACTGAAGTTAGAGCCGGTCCGTAAGCCATAGGTCTTGTTTGCATTATATCTTTAAAAACTATTTATATTTGTTTTAGTTGTTCATTATAACAGACTGAGGTTATGTTAATGGTATATGTTAAGAAGATTGGAATTGTTTTAATAGTCATGGTTTACACAGACAATATGGTCCTGCACTAAGTCCTGCACGGCACTTATTCGCACTTGTTGGTCATGTTAAATAAAAAGTACATTAATGTAACTACTATGGAGTCAACTCTTAATGTAAACATTAACATTTTAATGATGCACCATGTTAGAGGTTTACTTGTACTATTAACAACATGAGTTCTCTGAGAATCTTTTTCATATCCAGGCAAAATTGGAACTAAAGCTGAAATATCCCGAATCGATATTGAATCAAATCAAAAATCTAATCGAATTGGGACCTTGTGAATCAAAATCTAATCGTTTTGAGAAAACGACACCCAGTCATAGTCCTTATCCTCTCCCCTCGTCCAATCACCTCTCTCAAAACCCACTCTCTGAGAGAGGCCCGAACATAAGACCTAGACGCTTCCCTGCTGGGTTCTAATTGGTGATCAAGATGTGTGTGGGAAGAAGACGGAGCAGCATTTGGCCCATTTCTATTCCCTCATCACATTCACAGGGCCACACTCACAACTGCGTAACCATGGTGATGCTGATAAGGTGACTCATGACTATTCATCAATGGCGCTGCCTGATTGGACAGCCCCCGAGAGCCTTGCGAAACGTATTCATCAGCACAGCCCGTGTCCCCGCTCCACCTCAATATGCCCCCCAGGACGACGAGGGAGCGTCGCTGCTGCTCTCAGTTTGTTTTCCACAGTCAAGCTTGTCTTAGCCTCACCCTTTAATGTAATATGATGCATCTCTCTGAGCAGTTGTGTCGTTGGATGTTTCCCTCCTGGTGACCTCTGGCTTTAGGGTATCCCCACGGGAGACAGTTCATCAGCAGCATCGGTGAAAGTGACACACAGTGAACTCTCTAATACGGACACATGAATACAGTACATCTACGTTACATCAACCCACAGCACAGCACACTGTACAATAGAAGAGATAATGATATGGTTTCTGTACACACCAAGACAGAGTGAAACTGTGTGGGAACCTCAGCACCAGGCTGTAATGGCCCGTTTGACATTTCTGTCTGTTCCTTCACAATGATTCACTCAGGAATGTGGATTATGTGGCACAATCACAGCAGAACTGAAAATGCGTCTATTTCTTTCCCTCTGTTAAAAGAAGCCAAATGTAAATTTCCTCATGCTGCCAAAAGCGGTTTGTCGCCAGGAGCAGGTGGCGGCGACGGTCGCGTGCCAAGAGCGTCGTCAGCCATCTTTGCATTTACAATACAAAAGGTTAAAATGCGCCCTCTGAGCGGCAGCGCGTCTTCAGGGCGAACTGGACACTACAGTGACTCACTATCGGAAAGTGACGAGACTGGCTCAGGGCTAACTGGGTAGCAGCAGAAGCAAAGACGTGAGAGAAAGAGAAGAAACTAGAATGGCACTCAGTAGAACACAAACCGTTTGAATTCAATCACGCCACACCACAGATATCAGGCTCCTAAATAAACCAGGTTTTTCTGACAATGTTAAAGATGGATGAAATAAAAGATTCCTGGATCCGCCCCTTTGTCCGAATCTTTCCCATAGTTCTTTCGTGGAAATCCAACCAATAGCTTCTGCGTAATGGTGCTGACACCAAACAAATCAACCAACAGGCAATCAGTAGAGCGTATACCTCCTTCAAGTTCCCCTTGATCAGTTCAGGAGTTTTTTGTGACAAACAAACAAAACAATGAACAAACCGAGCGGACGGAGTGGAGGCAACAAGAGCTAACATTGGAGTTGCTTTCCAAGGCTGGAGACAGCTCTTGGTGAGAAAAGAAATGAAGTTTGATGCTATACTTGCAATGTTTCTGCTTTATCGGTAAGTAAACAGCTGTTAGTGTTGGAAAAGATAAGGCAAAAAAAAAACCTACATATAGCCAATTTCCTTCTGTCACTCATATTTTGATTGATATTCCAACTACAGTTTTTTTTTAAATTTCCTCCATGATGTCAGCCCATTTGAAAGACTTGCACACTGGCCCTTCTTTTGACCTTAAACTCAAGGTCAACAGCGATAGAATATATGATTGAATCTCTTATTCATGCATGGGAGGATAAGCCTGATAGCGTCTGCTGCTGCTGCTCCATCCCAGCTCCATCTCCAGCAGAACACCACGGCTCTGGACTCTCTTAGCTGTTTGTCAGGGTTTCCAAGAACCTGCCTATTAAATCCAGATGGATAGTGGCGGATGACGGACAGATTGCACTCAACTCTCGTGTGAAAGCCCACATACAGTCGGTACGATGTTGATGGTGGTGTAGCTGTTGTGGGGGATGGGTGATGGAGGAGATGCAGAATGTAATGAAATGAAAATATCAGTTTGGAACTTTTGTGGGGTTGTTATAAAACAGTGTGGTACTAAATATGAGATTATAACATTTTGAATTATTGGTTGTCATGTACGCACGTTGAGCAAATCTTAATGAGGAGAAACCACAGCAAAAATCTGAGGTGTAGAGTTTGTTGATGGTTATTTATTTTGTCAAGCAGAGCTGCAAAAATTTGCTCATTAATCAATATGTCAGTTGACAAAAAATGAATCAGCAATTTTTATTTTGATAATCGATTTATATTTTCAAGCAAAAATGTCAAACATTGACTCGTTTAAGCTTCTCAACTATGAAGATTAATTTTTTATAAAATATATGTGGGCTTTTGACTGTTGGTCTGATTAAACAAGCAATTTAAATTGAGATATTGTTTATCTCTTACAGAACAAACTATTAATCACATAATGAAGAAAATATTGTTGTAATGACGGGACATTTGTCAGACAAAAGCCAAACCTTTTACATATTACATTACATTGCAAACAAAGAGCATCTGTCTCAGGCTTCACAAATAAAAACTGACAGAAAAAATGATCTGCTTCAAAAAACACATCGGAAGTTCGTTATAATCATTCCAACAGAAAATTAAGGACAATTTACTAAGAAGTATAAAAATTAAGCTTTTTCTTCGAGCATTATAATCCTGCCTGTTTGAAAAAGTAATGATAATGCACCTGACGTTAACTGTGTTAACTCTCTTCACAGGGACAATATGCTCATATTCCAACTTTGTGCAAAAAATCAATCTTTTCTTGTGCATCATTACAACATTGTAACCTTTTTATAATTCATGATAATCATGCAAAATGTAGACTTCATCTCAATAAATCAGTGATCGACATGCAAAATATCTCAGTTTCCTTTTGAGCAGCAGAGTGAGTTCAGTTGACTTCCAAGTCTGCTCCAAATTAGATTCTTTTCACATTCGCTCTATGTGTCAAGTTCGGGGGGGTTTCCATCTCATTTTACCACTAATGACCGACAGTGGTGTAAACGTCTGAATTCCCAGTTCTGTTATTAACTGTGTCACAGCTTAGATGTTAAAGTTACCAATAAATGCCAGAAACATAATATGAATGAAGACACACGGTTGCGTAAATGTACATTATTACAAAGCCGGTCATAATTATATGTATAATAGTGTACGATAGAAGATATGACGTAAAAAAACATATAACATAAAAAGACGTAGGGACAAACTACGTAACACAAAAAAAGGATTTCAGGGTTGTGAAGTTGTTTAAAGGAAAAAGCTAAAAGAAAGTAAAAGGGAAAATAAAGATAAACAAGAGATGGTTTTAACTTACACTTTCCCGCTGGCTGTCGTCCATGGACCGGTCATTCTTTTGCATGGTGTGTGCCACCTTTAAAACAGGCAACAGACAGAGAGTTCATCAGAAAGAAGGCTTGCAGATAATAATAATAAAATAATGATAAGAATAATAACAGTTGTTTGGAGGTAGACCATCCCAAAAATGTGCCCTTTTTTATGTATCCAAAATTAAAAAGCATATCAATATGTCTGCTACATTTTCTAAAATATAGCTTTAAGTTAATTCATTTATTTTTTGGGCCAAATTGACAAACAAACAAAAACACAAACAGACTGTACAGTCAGTGGAGAATTCATATGCAGGGTTTGAAATTATTTTCCAGTAGAACTATCTTGACAGGCTGAGGTAAGTTTATACAACCTCTCAGGGGTTTTACGGTTTCAGAAAATAAAAGCTTCGATCTCCTTGACAACTATGTACTTGTGCATACATGTATGTGTGTGTCTGTGTGTGTGTCTGTGTTGGTGAACAGGTGTCATGCTGGGATTCACTGGCCTATTAGAATGCATTAGAGTGTAAAAGGTAAAGGTCAGTGAATTATCAGCCAGAGTTACGCAACTCTGTTCTGTTTATCTGGCCTAATAACCCAGAGCCCTGCCCCACACACACACACACACACACACACACACACACACACACACACACACACACACACACACACACACACACACACACACACACACACACACACACACACACACACACACACACACACACACAAAGATAGCCAAAACCAATTGTGCTGAGCTGGATGTTCATATCCATTCACACAGTGTATATTATTGTGACACCTCGAAAATCCTCTTGTACTTCAAAGGGATAAATAATCATATTCTCAGTGTGCTGTGATTGGTCCATACATAGGAAGTCTATGTCTGTTCAAGCCTTCCTGTCACGTCTCACGTTTCTTCTCTTGTGATCAATTATTGAGAAAATAGGAAGAGAATTCAGGGCTCCTCGTTTTACTCTGCTTTTTATAACAACGGTCCCTGTCTACTATATATAGGCCTATTTTTATCCTGTTTCATGTTTTTTCTGACAACACTCACTTCATTTGTGGTTGTCTGTGTTCCACAGTCGAGATGCATAGGCAAGCAATGGATTTATATCAGCCAATCCCATGCAAAGCAAAACGTACACCTGCATGTCACTTGCCATCAACTACATAAGCCGTCATTTCGTTCCATGAGCTTGGAAACGAAACCAACTTCTCTATCCCTCTACCCAGGACTGATGTATTTTCAATGAGAAATCAGCCAAACAGGTCACACATGAACCCTTCTCTCCACTCTTTAGCTCAGGCACATCCCCACTAAATAGATGTGGCCAGGTAATTACCACGGATGGAAAAACAGACAGAGCTGGTCGGATAGTCCCCATCGATTGGGCTTTGAGGAGAGGAGGAGGAGAGGAGAGGAGAGGAGAAATTGGTTATGACATTGTGCGCCTTTGGGGTAAATTAACTATCTTTCATCATGAGAAATGTTTCATGATATAGAGCATCATGTGTATAACTATGTAGAGAAGCCAGAACATGCAATATACAAATGCATGCACATGGACTACAATATACATCTTAGACATTGGTAATAATGTTTGCAATCCTTGTCATGTTATTTTTTTACTTAGCACACTATATGTTGCTTCACTGCCTTTCCACTGATAATCAAAGAAGCGTCCAATAGCTACATGTACAGATTTTTTCGTGTTTTCAGCAGTTCATCCATTGTGAAAATACCGATTTGGTCTTCTACTCTAAATGCACTTCTGTGGAGCTTGCTGCACGTAGTCTGAAAAAAAGCTTAAAATCTAAAAGGTTTAATGCAACAAGACAGATAATTATGCCCATAGATCACGAAATGACCTCAGGGCAAACAACAGCCTTGATCTATGCTCATATTCCGTCACTTCTGCAAGTGTTAACTGCTATGAACCATTATGATTAACTGCAGTTATTTGCAGGGTCTGAAATCATAACTGATTTGTCTCAAACGTTAAACGCAGGAACAGGGCAAATATGTAAATTTGTAGTCACCTCACATTTACGACCCCTCTGCAGTCATTAAGTGTTTATATTAATAATAATAACGCAGGTCCTTGACAGTGCCTGTGTGCTATTGTTCCACTGCCCAGTCTATTATTTAGAATTTGTCCAGACAGCAGTATTAACCCTCGTGTTGTCCCTGGGTCGGATTGACCCAGAGTGTGTGTGTGTGTGTGTGTGTGCGTGCGTGCGATCATCCGCAAGCCCTGGCCGGTCAGGGTTAGGGTTAGGGTGATTCTCGATTCTCCTGGGGTCATTGAGACCCACAGAGAAGCCGGTGTGTTTCTCCCGAGATCACAATTGGAATCAGCTGTATTGTCGAGCAAATTGACCAATTCCCCACCCCCAACGTGTGTGCGTGTGTATAGGGATATAAATAGATTACTAACAATAAATCCGGTACAAGTCAGGACACGTGTGCCGTTCTCCCTGACCAGGTCACGATGTCACGTCAAGCAAAGAGCAAGACCGAGAAGCGGACCCAGAAGCGGGCCCAGAAGGGAGACGGAGACGATGACGACGACGACGCCCGCGACGACCCGCGCCCGTGACGTAGCCTCGACGTTCCGCCTGTTCGTCACGCCGACGGTAGAGAACATCCTCCTTGAGATGACGAATCTGGAAGGTTATCGAAAATACGGCGACGACTGGAAAGGGATGGACGAGACCGACCTGTGCGCCTACGTAGGGCTGCTGCGGCCGGGCGATATTTCGTGCCACGATGCCGCTCAAAGTCTTTCACACGTACTCCAGACTGCTGCGCTTCGACGGCCACGGACAAATTGGCGGCCGTGCGAGAGGTCTGGGATGCGTGGGTGGCGCGGCTGCCGCGCCTCTACAACCCGGGGCCCGAAGTGACCGTGGACGAGCAATTGGTTCTGTTCTGAGGTTATTCTTTTTTTACGTTTTTTTTATATTATTGTTATGTTATGTTATGTTATGTTACGCCAAATCCAGCTACGCTTGGAAGATGCAAGTCTACACCGGGCTGCTCGCGGTCAAGGGAAGAGAGGTGTTCTCCTCCAGGTTCGCCTTCACGCCCACCACCACTCTGGTGTCCTACATCCCAAAGAAAAACAAGAACGTGGTGCTCCTGAGCACGTGGCATGCGGAGGCTCACAGCCAACAGCCGGGGGAAGCAGGGACAACACAAGGGTTAAGGCACTAAACAGCTGTTTATCGGGGTTGTACGCTGAGCTCAACACATGTTGATGAAACTGACAAAGATGCAAACTCTTCAGGAACTTTGTGTCTTAGTGCACACCACATTGTTGTCATTACACAAGTCACTTAACAAAATACAAAGTGTCGTGATTCAGCTATAAGTTATTCCTGGTAGCTGTGTTAGTTTAAGCATTAGGCTATTTAGTAGTCATATTAGCCGTTCCTGTTTTCTTTTGGCTAGCTGGTACTGGGCGGGGCTTATCAATTAAAACCCAGGTGACCTGGTGTGGGATTCTGATGCTGAACAACCGAGACAGAGAGAAACAACCTAACATCGGAGCAACTATTATCTTTAACCGTTGTGATACGAGCTGACGTCTGAAGCTAGCCGGGCAGGCCACTAGTGGGGAGCTCTCGATCGGAGCTAGCCGCTGTTTGCTGACCCAAGGTAAGTCGCAGTGAACCAAAACCGCCCTTCATTCTCGTTACAGCTGCTAAAAGCTCTATCGTGGCTTGAATTACACAAAAGCAAATGAAATTTGCCGGCTCATATCCTCATTTTCCATCTATGACCGACGATTGGGCCAAAGGCTCCAAAACACATGACGATTCCCTGAAAATAATAAGCGAAACAGCTGGAGACGCGGCACAGATACAAGGAGCACAGGGGGAGAGGTAGATGAATACAGAACATCACAATCTTCATCTCAGCCAGCCATTCTTATTATTATTCACCTTGTTTTACATTCTCCTGAAAGGTGCACTCAGAGGATAAATGTACTTTGGCTTTCAAAATCTCAATTAAAACCGGAGCTGATGACTGCTCTAGCCTTTTTTAAATCTTCTCCACCAGAGTGACGTGAGGTGGATGAAGACTGTTTGTGCATTTTGTGGGCTCTCTGTGACACAAATACTTTCTCTTTCTCGTTCAAAAGCAGTCGGGCCTTGTCTGTCTGTGCTGTTGTGCAGACAGGTATTATTTGTGAGTGATGGATCAGTGTATCCACGGGGGGGTTGATTTCTGTCTGGGCTCGAGCAATAGTTAACGTGAGGTGGGATCAGGGCCACAGATCCCCCCCAGCAGAGCGATCCAGATACGGGGAAAAGACTGCCTGCTGCAGATGCCATTCCCCCCATGTCCCTTTGATACATCCTCTGTTGGCTTTTTCAATTAACTTCCTGCCATCTTTAGGAGAGCGATGAGAGTTTATCCTGTGTGATCACATTAGGCCAGTGAGCAAAAAATGAGCTGAGCAATGGCTTCTCCTCACCCGGCGGTAGAAGGTCAGGTCCGTCTAATGTGCTCTAAATTTCAGCTGCCGTGTGAAACGTCTCTTTTCCACTTGTCGAGCTCCCACAGCTGCTTATTGAATAATCGCTCAAAAAGTATCTCAGCCCTTTATTGTGGCCATTCAATCAGCTGAGATGAGCGGGCGTCGCTCTGAAAAGAGAGACTTTTATTCTCCCTGTCGACAGATCTGCAAAGACAATACGAATCAACGATGCATTTTTCTTTTTGTTCAATTTGTCAAGCTGCTGGTTGGAGGAAAGTAACCTGAAAATTATACATCACTGACATTAACATACAAGCTTGGATTCTGAGTGCTTAAATGAAGTGATCAGTAAACAAATCAGTCAACGCTCCATCCTTATACTCTTCAAATTAAAATAAATTACAGCCCGTACATGGCAGCATCCTCGGCGTAAAGAGGCACTGACACTTGTTGTCGTTCGCTAAAAGCTCCATCTATGCTCCATCCATGCACCATCCAATCAGCCTCATTCATTCCCAGCCTTTCACTGAGGTGGATGCCTGGACTTCTTTCACTTATCTAAATATGTCAGCGGGAAAATTATTATCACATTGATTAAGAAATTGTATTTAGGTGCTGCTGATTGCAGCTTTAAGAACTCTGCTTTTGTAGAAGGGCCATTGTAGGGAGGTTTTATAATAAAGAAAAGAAGCCTGGGTGTTGAGAGGAGAGCGGCAGGCTGCACGCCCACCGACTGGGGCCAAAACAACAGCGGTGGCTCCTCCAAGTGGTGCTGCAACCGCTAGACACGACAGTGGGAGGAAAAAACACAAAAGAGGAGTCTCAACTTCATTTGATATTATCTTGTGTGGAGAAACTCGACTGTGAGCCGGATCTCCAGCAGCCGCCACCTTTGTTTTGCTGACCTTGTCACCAAGAACCACCACTAAGTGCCGCAGCAATCCCTCCATCCGTTCATCACATAAATCAGCCGCCATCAGACCACTGGAAGACTGTCACCTCCTGTCAGACATTCACATGTTCACTGGAACTCCCAGGCATGCCAACATACATGTGAACACACACACACACACACACGCCCTTGAAATGCACCCTGCAAATAATAGATGAGGGCTGTCACTGCATTGGAAGGAATTATGACAGTTGCTATTCTACACTTGGAATCTCCACACTTGATCTCATGCAGTGGCTGTATAATTTACCCTCAAGTGTGCACAAATTGAAAATGGCTGAACAGCTCAATTTCCTCTCCACTCACTCCCGTGGCACCTTGTTGACAGTGACGAGCCCTTTGTAGCAACTCGAAACAATTTCACGGCGACTGGACCAGGCATGAAGACACAATAACATTTACTTGAAATGTAAATTAGCTCTCGCACCTGCAGGCTCCTTGAAAATAATTGTGTTTCATCCCGTCTGTCGTCTGACGGACACAAGTGTTCGTCACACGTTTCTTTGTTTGCTTTTTTTCTGCTGTGAAATTGGGGTCATCAGATGTCGGGAGTATTTCTGAAAACAGTCCAATATATATACGCCAGCGCATCGATAATGAAGCTGGATCTGATTAAAATAACATTACATGACAATAAATTAATTATTTTCATTTATTTCTATAATTCTCACTAAAATCTGACAAATAAAAACTGAACACTGCCTGTTTTTTAGCTGTGTTCTTTTGGAAAAGAAATAGCTCTATCAAGTAAAACATACAAATGATTGTAGAGAATGACTGTTGGGTTATTTTGTCTACACGTGGACCTTATTGTGTATTCAGTCTAACTCCCATTAACCATCTGCTGAGCAATGAATAAAATGTGATGACGGTGCACCTGGTAGGATTTTATCCAAAAATGTGATTGCATCATCACCATAATAGAGATGCAAGAAAGAAACACATCACCACCAACAGACCATTTACACAAATTTTCCTTTTTTTACATTCAATTTTTTCACTGGAATTCATGAATTAAGTCAAAAAACGCTCTTCACCTGTTGACAAATTTGCTAAGCCTCATGTAGTTTGTGTCATCAAGGGTCATCACGACTTTTTAAATTCTATCTCTTGTGTTTGTATCACCACTAATCACACGCAAAAGTTCAGTTGACTCGTCATGAGGAACATCATCAGGTGGAAACAGTTGTATAATATTCTCTGTGACTCTGGATGGAGTTCTCCAGAGTTTGACTTTAAAAGACAGAATCATTCATCAGCGAGGGTGTGATGAAAGATGTTGAATTATGGGAAATGTATGCTCTGTAGCTTTTCTAAGAGTCAGAATATCTAAGAATCTGCTGCCTCGATTTCAAGCATCATCTTTTAAAACAGCAAAGTGTCTCAACTAACTTTAAGTGCAATACTGAATCACTGGACTACCCGTTAAACTGATAATCATGACTATAAATGTTGTAAAATGTCACAATGTTTTGCAAACTCTCACTTGGTTTTAATACCGATGAATCTCTCCAGAAATGATGCAGGTCTTTCAGATCACTGCAAATACTAACACCAAAACCTTTTCAAGATACATCCGCAAAAACCAGGGTCATTATCAGTCCAATATATTGTAACCCTGATATATTTGGCACATAGTGGAGCGCAAAGGCCCAACAGTCCCCTTAAAATGACAAAATATGTCAGATTTAATGTTAAAGAACAAATAAAACAATAATTCCTATATCTGCCCCTTTGTCCGCGGCCATGCCAAAGTTTAACGGGTTCTTTTTTGGCCCATTCCCAAGCCTTCCATCAAAGATCATGGAAATCTGCTCAGTAGATTCTGCATAATCCTGCTGATTAAGAACAAAAACTAACAAACATGACCTCCTTCTCAGAGGTAACACTCTTAACACACTTAAGGGGGGATTACACTAAACCATTTATCAATTATACTGTTATTTAATTAGTTTGGACATAAAGTGTTGCCTGTAAAGTAAGAATCAACATTTTATTTTACTGCTATTTCTTTTAAAGGCCGATTTACCAGCTCTCTGGATGAAAGAGGCTGTTGTCTGTGGCCTTTAAGACCCTATTCTGTCCTGCTGTTGTCTTATACTGCTGACTGAAGATTAAGGAAGTCTTTGTGTCAGCAGCAGTTTATTGGTCACCATGGACCAGTTAAACCGGAGGGTGGGCTGTGAACAGCCTGCACAAAATTACCACACACTGTCACAGTCAGTAGAATTAGTGTGTTGTGCATTAACACTAGAGTGCAAATGACACGCTCAGCAACAACTTTCTCCACATCAGAAAAACGACGTACTTGTTACATTTTAAAGACTCACACAGTTGAAATGAAATCATTCTGTAGATGGATGAAAACGATGGGCTGCACTGCTTTGAAGTTGCAGCAGGGGGCCCCAGAGAGCTATATTTGCTATTACTCCTGGTACACTATAATAAAGAATGGGTACATAATAATACTACATAAATATACATTTAAATAATGATGATTAATTAAGAAAGATAAATGGTAACAACAATAATAATAATTTTAATTTCACTGCACCTTTCTAGACCTTATAATGTGTCACAAGTACACATGAATAATCAGTAAAACAAAACATTAAAATGAGATTAGGAGACACAAACACAGATCAATGTATATTAAACAGCATTAATAATAATGCATTATACTGTACATCCAGCAGTTAGAGTTCCGCTGATGTAAACTTGCAGTTTTAAGGATTTCTATATAGTTTTTTTCTCATCTTGAACTGGAATTAATTTCTGTTTCCATACCACACACACACACACACACACCACTGTCTACTACCCCCCTCCTTCCTATAAACATGGCCTACTATACTGCCTTATGACATCAGTGACCCAGGGCAGTGGCCCTGCAGAGCTGGAGGGATGAGTCACTCCTAGTATCCACACAGCCCAACAGCAGGCACGCAGCGGTGAGCTGAACCCAGCCTGAATCTCTCCCATCACATGTGATTCAATATGGACGGCTGACAACTGAGCGAATGCTGTTTCCTGTGCTGTTCAATGTAAAGGTTGTGAAAACCAGTTTTTCTTCCAAGCTAATTATACTGGTTATAGTCGGAGAATGACTGGCAGTATAATTAAAGCTGGCTGCCTCACCATCCTTTTCCATATGTTTATATGAGATCGTGTAAACACAGCTAGTAAACCTATAGAGAGATGCGTTTATGTTAGGGGGATAACATTATTCATGCTTTAAGAATGATTAGAAGAAGCCTTTTCTATTCAATAAACTCAAAATCAACTCAACTGCAGGACATTGTCATCATATAATAAACAAGGATAAAATCTAGTTTACTGTTGTGTATTGCTGCTTATTATCAAGCTCACAGTACAGTCCTATCATCAGAGGTTTCCTGCACACACACACACACGCGCGCGCGCACGCACGCACACACACACGTACACACGCACGCACACACAAGAAAAGAAACCTGACTCTGCATCTTAGCACATCAGAACATCGTCACCCAGGGTGACCGTGTAAGATTTGTCCCTCGGCACAAAAGCTCCTGTATAAATGTGTCTGTTCTGTCGGTGCTACAGCTTCTTCTCTCCCACAATATTTCATGCAGTTGCTCAGAAACCTGGACTCTGTTTCCATGTGTGTTAAAAACAAGATATGACGAGAGAGTTGTTAAAGGCAATTTTTTATTGGGGATGATTTGTTTTTACATCATCTCTCAAAACATACTTTTACGGAAGGGCTTAGATGTTTTTAGTTATTAATATGTGTCTTTTATCCTTTTCCTTTGAATTTGAATTATTTTACTTGTTTTGTTTTCTTGTACTTTCTTTGTACTCTTTGAAATGGCTGTTTTAAAATGTGCTACTCAAAATATTTAATATTATTATTTTGTGAATCTAGTTTTCATATTAATAACTTTTTTTCCGTGTACATCTAGTTTGCACTATTTCACTTTTTTGAAATAACTTGATGCGGCAACAATGTTTTCCCAGTTTCACAGCTTCTTCCATTGAGAACTTCAGAGAACGACTGTCGTTTTCAACCTTTATTTGATGTGTGTTTAGCTGATGGTGCATCTACACACATAGTGAGGGCAGAATATAGTGTTTCAGTCCTTGGGGATCCACACACATTTAACAACACTATCTTCAAAGCCAGAGTTTGAGCATCAGACAAAGATCCCTTGCAAACTTCACTCTAGAGAATTGTACCGCAGTTCCTTTGAGCTGTCCTGAGAAATATGGTGCACAGAAGTGATGGTGCGTGTGGTGGAGGAGCTCCCTCCCCTGGGTGGGTGATGTGGATGTTACTCCGGGTTAAGGTAAGCAAAGCAGACAAACCAATCAGCTGAGCTTAAATCTGTCACAACTCTGCCGCTCTGAGGTGATTTGTCGTCTCTGATCTCTCGTCATGTTATGTAAAACAGGCTCCCGTCCTCTGAGCCCTAATTTGGTCCTGGATCACAAGAGGGGGAGCCAGAGAGCTGATACATATCTGTAATCTCATTTTTATGAAAACATTTCCGGTGGCAGAAACTCGAGGAGGGAGGGCAGGGCTGATTTCTCTAGTGAACCCCTGCAATGAGCAGATTTAGTTGGTTTGAAAATGCACCAAAACCAGAGGGAAATGTTGGCATCCTGTGTGCAAAATAACAGATGACCATAAAACCAAATGGATTCCAGCTGATGCAGGAACATCCAACTTGTTCATCCAGAAAAAAAACGTTTTGCAATAATTAGAGCTCAGCTAGATAGCCAGTGTCTCTTTGATGATTCAGAATGAAAGTGAAATAGCAGAACAGATTTATAACTCTTCTCTCTACACTCGGTTATTTAAACTATGTAATTGGTGCATGATAATGTAAAGATGGACATTTTTTCACCCTGGGTTTTTCTCAACAAGTCAACGGAAAAGTTCACTAGACTTCACAGAAGCTCATTTCACTAGAAACATCCCTGCTTTATTAAAGGTCACCTCACACAGCTCATACTGTACATGCGTCTATCCATTAAATTACGCGCGGTACAATAAGTTTGTAACTCGAACATTTGTGCGCCTGATTTATGAGATGGAGACGAGTGTTCACCCATCTTCATGCTACAGATCAACATGTTAAGAGACACGAGATTCATTTAGGTTCAGCCTGAGGCGTGTGAGCCGACATCCTTACATGGTTACGTCGAATTAGACCCCGAGACCTGACTTCACTCCTCCACCCACTTTGGTGAGGCGAGGAAACAGTGAGTGGGAGTACGAAGGCAAAATAAGATGGTGACATTTTAGTGCGGAGAACATTTATCATGGTTGAACCAGGAGACAAATGAAACCAGGAGCAAACAGACAAAAAATAATCTTCCGTTATTTTACACAAGCATCCATGTTGTAATAATTAAGAGAAAATTAATATGGACCAATGTGCAGTTCTGTTTTATATCCATAAATGGATTAACAAGAGATAAACTGCTTGAGGACGGAGGATAAGAACGTGATGTAAAAGTGATGATCTCGTCAAATCCTCTCTCAAAAGGAAGACACTGTGATAATAAATTTAATAAAACAATGTTGGTCAATCGGTCTCATGGAATAGAACTATATTATGATAAATGGATTGCAGTAGTGCTTCTCTAGTCTTATTGACCACTCAAAGAGCCATCAGGGGCTAATTTGGGGGTTAAGCGTCTTTCCCAAGGACACTTTGGCCACACCTCCTGAGAGACGACTGGTGCAGGACACAAACAGAGATGATATTTGATCACATGTTTATAGGCTTTGACCATAAACTGTATGTATAGAAGGACAACGCATCTCCACTTTCTTCCACTATCCAGAAATTAAGCCAAAAGATATAAACACTGCCATCTTGTGCAATTAGAGCCAGAATCTGTACAGTTGCGATCAGGGGATGGAGCCGTGGTAGCGAGGTCGTGCTCGTACATCGTGAGTCAGTCACAGCCGTCAATCATGACCTTTCACCCATTTTTATAGCATCAAATGACTAATTAAAAAGCGTGTGAGTGATAAGAACTAAGCAAACTGACAGAAACCATCATTCATAAAAATGTATTCGACGTGTACTTTGATTTTTTAATTTGGTCCATTACTAACATGGAGGAGGCAGGATTTTAGACCTATACTGCAGCCAGCCACCAGGTGGCGAACCTTGGCATCACTTCTGGGGAGCTGTCATGTCTCTGGCTTTGACTCCATCACCCACACACACACCAAATTAAGTTCAGAATGGAATAGGGAGTGACAATTATAATTGTCTCCTAAATCCCATGTCACGTACAGAGCTGGACATGTGGAATCAATTTGTGTGTCAAACACCCATCAGCATGTCGGCATTCCCCCGGAAAAGCTCATCCACACCCAGCAGAGAATTAACTGTAAAGTGAGATGAGTGAGGTTTATCTAAATCCTGAAATCCCCCCTCTTAGGCAGCAGCTGACTGACTCCACTAATACAGCAGGTAATCTTTAACCGATGTTATAAATGCAGATCCTCTTGTATAAGATTCAATCTGACAGAGTAGAAGCAGCATAAACCAAACAGCTGATCAGATGTTATGATGGTGTGAAAAATAAAGAGAAGCAGCCACACTAACCAACAGCAAAACCTCTATTCCTACTCATAGCTAAACCATGTGTCTAATTAACTAGATCTCGCTCTTGCCTGCACTCCTGCACTCTTCTGTTTTTTATCACTTTCTTTATTTTCAGTTTTTTATGCATTTTTTATATTTAATTTAATTTCTTTTTTCTATAATTATTTAATTTCAAGACAGATTTTTCAGGTTTTTTTAATCTCAGTGCTCAAACATAAATTATCATATTCTATAAGTCAACAGCATGAAAGCAACACACACACAAGATCGGCCAATTCCAAAATGGTTCATAAATAAAGGGCCAGTTTGGGGGATTTATAACCTATTGGCAGAGAAGTAACATAATATTCACAATTAGTGAATAATAAAACTAAGAATTCTTGTGTTTTCTTGATCTTAGAATTAACCTTTAAATCTACATAGGGAGCGGGTCCTCCTTCATGCAGTGTGCCATGTTTCTACAGTAGCCCAGAATGGACAAACCAAACACTGGCTCAAGAGAGAGTGTTTTTACGTTACCTGAAGGCCACTGTAAGTTCTCTATATGTGCTTGGTAGAGAGGGTGAGGTGAGGGGTGTTTAGTTGGTTGCAATATCCAACTTCCCCACTAGATCCCAATAAATCACTAAATTTATGTTGAAAGTAGGCGACAATAGCAAATAACAGATGCAAGAAAAACAGCTTTAGTCCAGACGGTTGTCTTCCTTATTGATATTTAAACTGGGCAGAACAGACATTGACTCAGGTTATAGGCACCTGACGATCGACCTTTTCCTGAGACATTATTTCTATCATCACACGAGATACTAACAGAAAATTCCATTCATATTCCAGTTAAATGTCACAGAACCTCGGCTGATTATGACTCACATCAACATTATTTCCCACGAGTGGACTCATAACCAGTTCATGCGTCATCAAGCAGTTGGTAACTAAAGTACATGTTGATGTCTGAAAAATGCTGTGAAAACTTCAGTTGGACTTTCTAGTGCGATTAAAGCTAGGGTTGGTAATCCTGGAAAAGCTAGAAAAAAGCGGGCTACAGACTGAAAATAAGGCAAACTATACACCCCACCCCCTCACATTGGCCATGAATGTGCACTGACAAGCAATTGCCGACTTTTCAGTGACTCGTTCGCTAACGTCTCTGCCTTACTGGTGTATGTCTCTCCGGCTGAAGACTGTGGTAAGAGTCCGGGCAGGATGCGTTCAAGCAGGTCGTTTAGTGACAGGTAGGCAGACGTGTTCATAACAGTCCTGCGACTATTTATATTCAGATGACTTTCAGACAACCCTACCTTTTTAAGACATATACATACCTACATAATGTGAGTAAGGTCAAAAATACTCGACATGTCTTATTTTTAATATTGCTTATTCTGAATTTGACCTTATTCCAGTTAAGGTCATCAGAATATGCTGTTTTCATGGCAATGTCTTATTCAGGCTATTGTTTTGATCAGGTAAGTATATGAATATTGGTGTCTATGTAAACTGTCTGAAAGTGTGCAGCAGGCTCTTTGTTTGGAATGGCTATAATCTCTTTGGCCTTTTGATATGGGCACACAACATGAGCTAGCTCTTTTCAAGTCTACATCATAACTCCACCCTTATTTCAGGAGGCAAAGAACTCAAAGCAGCAACAGTGGAAACACCAACAAAATAACTTCCAAAAACTGTCCTTTGACATAATTGGACTGTTGTTAGGTGAGTTTACAAACTGAGTTTAAATAGACAAACTTAGTGAAGGTGCATCAAATAAGTGTTTCAGAGAGACGGATGTTTGACATGAGTGTGGCAGGAATCATTTACAATGTCCTGGACCTGGCAGGTTTCTTATCAGGGCCGTGACCTGATAAATTATACAGGACACCTGACCAAACGCCCTTGTTTTGATATAGCCTCATGCCAACTGGCAAGCACTCCCTACCGACAACAAAGCATACGTGACGTAGGTGTCACTCACACAATGTAAACTTTGTAAAGACCATAAGCTGAAGTGAGTCATTTTTTGGTAATTGTGGAGGGGAAAAAAAGTCTAATAGCTGTTGCAGGGGGAAAAAAAGAGTTGAAAAACCCATGTGCCGCCCCTGATGTTTATTCAACCCTTCCTTGCACAAACACTGGCTGTCAAAGGCACTTAACTCCAATTACTCTGCAGTGTGTGCCCGATACGAGCAACGCAACCGGCCCTCAGTGAGAGACAAGCCGATATGTTGCAGTGCATCTCGATCCAGTTGTTACTCTCTTTTTCCTACTGTTATAGGCTCTTTAAAAGGCTGAATGTTCTTATTGTGCAGCTCCTAAACTTTTCAAAGTGGCGTTCAAGGATTTCCTGTGTTTTTAAAAGCAACATCAGCATGACCCTTGTCCAAACATAGAAAATGTCAGCAGCTGTTTATGGAAAATTTTTCCAGTGGCACAGGAAAAAACAAAAGTATTTAATATTTGTTAAACAAGGCACCAGGATGTGCACTGCTGCGAGATGACCAAACGATGACCAGTGCATACCATCGCTCTCGAGGGACAAAATTAAGCCCCCACCTACCCATCTCCTCCACAATTCAGATCCCACATTACTTGCTCCAGTGTCTGTAAAAGCAGTGCAAGCTCTTACTATGAATTTAACACAATGACAGGACTTCCAGTGAAACAAGGGAAAGGGAAGTACAAGTGAACCCCAGGCCACAGCTGTTTTTTCTTCTACTCCTGCCTCATGTCCCTTGCAGGTCATTCTTCCTGCCTCACGTAACAAAGACGCACACAAACACAGATGCTGCTGCATGAGGCCGAGATCCGCTCCGGCCTCGTCATCGATTTCGTCATATCCCCGCTCATGTTGTTGTACATGACATCAATTAGAAGCTAAATCCGCCCCGCTGCAGACCATAACATCGTGGCTTCATCGTAAGACGTTGTTCCCCTGATACCATCCAGCTGTGCTGATGGACGCTGTTTATTTGGCCGTGCAGCAGAGTGGAGGAGACACAGAGGGAGAAGAAGGAGGAGGGGAGGCAAATTTCTCCTTTTTTTTGTCTATGCTGTTTTGGACTTATCTGTGTAAGTCATTATGTGTCATATCATGGGACAGTCTCAAGGCATGACAGCGTGTTGCCTTTTAAGGGTCTGCAGAGAGAAGAGACTCCATTAAAAGGTCCAAAAGTTACACTTGTCCTTGAATTTATTATCAAACAGCACATCCATCACTGGATTCGTGGCAATTTCACCAAACATCTGATGACAGGGATCATCTCTTACCTCAGCAACAAACCAAGATTCCCCAAAAAAATCTGCTTCCTGTCACTTTAAAGTTAAAAACAGATAAGTAAAACTAACTGGTGAAAATACCTTGTGAGGATCTTCTGGAAAAGTATGAGATGAGAGAGCAGGATTTGACTTTAACAGAGAACAAGCCCAGTAAATGAGTGAAGTTGGACGGAGCAGCAAAGTCCCAGGATGACCTCTAAAAGCCCTGAGCACACAGAGACAATTCTGCTTGTTGTTATGAGAACAGATTTTCCAATAAAAAGATACTTAAATGCCTTTGGCGATGTTTGCTTAAATGTGTGTGTGAGCGTGTGTGTTGGTGTGTGTGTATGTATGCCGCTGCACGAGAACTTCAGAGGTCTTCTGCATATTCTCCCTTGCCAGAAAAAAACCGGGGAAAACAAACACTGCCTTTATTACAGTAATGAATCTGCTTTTGGAAGCAGATTATATAATTTTTCCATTGACCCCCACTCACAGAATGCCAGGAATGGCTCAGGGAAACCTGTGACATTTGACTTTGTTGGCACTAAACACCGCAGCCCTCTGCTGCTGCTTGACCCCGACCCCGAGCTTTAACATACAGCATCACTCACTATATTGGTCATAACTGTTGTTGCTAACGGAGCCATCTGATCACGACAAAGCCTGATAAAAACTTGCGAGGACGTTGCCAGTGTAAGTTTAGACATCAAAGTGTGCACAGTACATGCAGACACACACATGCAGCTGCAGAGATGCTTCTTCAGCAGATTGAGATTAAGGCATTGCAGTGCAGATGCTTTTTGTCCACTTACAGCAAACAAACACACACACACACACACACACACACACACACACACACACACACCTGGATACCTGACCTTAACCTCAATCTAACCTTAGCCTTAAAACGTGTCTTCATCTAAATTGTATGATCTACATAATGGGGACTTGATTTTTGTTCTTATGAGACAAGTCCCCATAAGGTCACTGAGTAAACAGATGTAGGTCCCCCACAACATGAGTAATACCTGGATCACACACAGGTTTGCCCAGCTATCCTTGTTAGGACTTTGCACTGAGTTCCATTCATTGAGGACAGCCTCACTCAAACCTTATCCCTAACCTTAACCATTACAACTAGACACTAATATAAACCTAATTCTAACCATAAACCTATAAACAAGTCTCAGCAACTCATTGAAAGTGGGTCAGAAAGTAAGGACTGGCGAAAATGTCATGACCCAAAATGTCCTCACAAAGATATCTGTATGAGTACAAACACACACACACACACACAAACACACAGTGTACATTCAGCCAAACTCATTACTCTGTCCTCCCATTGACTGACAAAGGCAAACACCGACACTCATTCAGAAAAACGACCAGGGGCAGCATCAGAACAACAATACAAGCAGAGGTTCCCAGATCCTCTTCTCTGATGCCGTGTGGTATTAAAGAAGCTGCTGTCGACTCAGCGCACACGTCTCTCACTCAGCCTTCAGTCTGACTCGGTCTGATATCCACAGAGGAGACCCGTCTTCACGCACTGAGGAGGAGAGACCACACGGGTCAGAGTCTCGGCTCGTGATTACAGCCGGTGATGCTCAGGTGAAACAATGAGCTCAGTGTGACGCTCTCACAGATTCATCCACGTGGATTTGAAGTGCAGGCTGGCAATGTGACAGTATGTATTTGCATAGTAGAGGTTAGGTCCAAACAAGGTTCCCTGTGTCGTACGCTGCAATGAAGCCGCTCTGAGACGAGCGGGCTGACAGACAGGGGGACAGGTAGATTACAGACACTACAGGCGGCCTCCTCTCGGAACAACCGACAGGAGGAAGCTGCTTGTTTTGACATTCTTTGTCATAGGCACAACTTTTTGTGCGTCATAGGCACAACTTTTTTTTGTCAAATTCTTCAATCTGAGTTAAATAAGGTAGAACATCACTCAGTAGAGGGCACACCTCCACCAAGGCCAAACAGTCCCCTTAGGTTCCACACCAAATCCATCATGTTCATTTGGACATAGTTGTAAAACTCTTGAACATGGATATAAAATGATGATTCCTGACTGGCTCCAGATTGCTAGAACTATTTGTTACTGTAAAACCACATATACAGTAAATCTTCTAGATCCAAAATACTAAAAAGCTGGAGAAGGAAAATATTTCAATTTATCTTCAATTAATCAGTTTTTTTGCTATCTCTTTGAAGAATCCCCTCGTGTCTCCTATGTGCTGTGAGTTTTTCACATCTTCATCTTGGCAAGAAAGGCAGAAAACATGTGTCCAAAAATGTTTAACTATTTCTTTGATTAAAAGTCATGTTGAGAGTAACTTTGAGCGCATATAAATTCAATTCAATCAAGCTTCACGGCAAACTGCACCCAATCAGTGGCCTGAACATGCTTGACCTTTTTCATCAATTATTTCCTGTGAAATCTGTGAAAACGTCAAAAAGAAAGTGATACAAATATTCCTGAATCTGACCCTGCCAAAATTAAATGGTTTCTGTCTTGGCCCGTGTCCCATCCTTCTACCCAGTTTTGTGGAATTCCTTTCAGTAGCTTTTACGTAATCCTGCTGACAAACAAACCAACCCACAAACAAACAAACAGAGCAGGGGGGAAAACATAACCTCCTTTGTGGAGGTAAGAATGTGATTTGAAGAGCTGATATGGCAAGCTGGTTTTTATGAGACAAACTTCATAGCTATGCCATCTGAGCACCTCTGAGTGGGGGGCTGGCAGATGAAATATAAACATGCTCCATGTGTTTGTATCAGGTCGGCTGCCAATTCTGCATCACAGAACTTTTTTAAACTCACTCTCCCTGCGTACATACGTCACAACATTTGCAAAGTCTGTTTCCTTGTTTGAATTAACAACATTTTCAAAGTTGTTAAAACTTTAACAAGCTGCTTTGACTGTTAGCGTGATAAGAGCGTGTATGGAAATTAGGGGATTTGCTCTGCGACTGATCAGCAGAGGTGATAACCCTCGTAAAGGGAACTGTTCCTGCCACGTGTGGAAGTTTGACGAGGAAGGAAAGTGACACATGGAAGCACTTTTCACCTCCACACAAAACAGACACACACTGAGGGACACATGGCGCGCCTACTTCTATTGTCCCCCTCTCTGTGTGCCATCACCTCCCCTCCCCTCGGGGTATAAAAGAGGGGGCATCAGGATGTATTAATCTTTGTTTACACTGGAGTCAGACTCTAATGCAAACAATGGCCGTGTCACGTCTCGTTCTCCCTGAATTTATGCGTGACTGCAGCACAATTTGGAGCAGGCCTATTTATAGCCGACTATCCACTGCCATCACCAGCAGCAGCAGCAGCAGCAGCAGCAGCAGCAGCCTGCAGCCTGAAAGTCACACCACCAGGAGAGTTTTTTAGGGAGGTGAGGGGGGGGGGTCCTTGAGCTCCTCTGTCAGTGAGGAGCATTGCAGTACGAAGTTTGCTGCTGATGAGCTTCTTGTCACCGTGAAGTCGCACTGCACCGCTCCCTCCAAACCCCTGAAGCACAAGGCTGCTATGGACAGAGACAGGACACTTTGAAAGACACTGGATGCAAACACATACTCTGAGTGATCACATGCTGCCTGCATGTAAACACACACACACCTTTCACTTGCACGTTGAGTGTGTGCATTCAAACTGTGCAGAGGAGCTGATGTCTGTATTTACTGTCTGATGTCACATTAAAACAAAGTGATGTGTCCCTTTTTCCTCCAATAGCATCCACCACACAACTTCTGCCACAGTTCAAAAGAGAGGCTGTGAACTTACTTTTTGTCCTTTGGAGAAACTTCCAGAAAGAGTTTACTTATTCCACTGCGTCCCTGTCTGCTCCCAATCAGAGAAGAGACCAAAACAAAGTTAAGTGTGAGTTGTTCATCTCCCACCACCACACACACAGAGATCCCACTCCTCCTCCTCTTCCTCCGCTGCTGCTCACTGACTGATGATGCTGTCTGGAAATAAGGAGGAGGGAACAAAGCTCTGAGCTCCAAGGCCTAACAGCCAATCACGGCAGAGTGCTTCCTGGCTCTCGGCCAATCGCGTGCCTCTGCTTCTCCAGGCCCCCAACAGACCAACCCACCATTCCACCCCTCTTCTCCTGGAAGTTCCCATAGTTGAGGAGAAGAGGAGTGTGGCAGTGTTACAGTTAAGCTGGGCAACAAAACAATATCATAATTATAGAAATGTACTTTTAATAAATAGCAATATAAGAAAAGAATGTATTATGCTCTGTGTTGAGACCTCAGATGAGTAATTTATTATTATTTAAGGAATAGATCAACATTTAAGTTTTTTGCCTTTCTCATCAAGATATAGATGTGAAGATATGTATCATTCTCACATCTGTTCATGAAAAGATGGATGTGGGTCCGAATCTTCTGGGTTCATGTTGTCCTCGTGTCTGCAGGGGTTTTTCTCCAGGTTCCTCCCACCGTCCAAACACACGCAGCTTAGATTATTTCAACATTGACTGTGAGCGTGAAGGCTTGCTTGTGTTTGTACTTTGGCCCTGTGATGTGCTGGTGAGCTCTCCACGATGTACCCTGCTTCATGCCCAACTTCAGCTTTTTAAAGGTATTTATATCCAGACATTCATTAAAAGCGTTTGTCCAACTTCTTTGGATCTTTTCATGGAATACCTACTCAGAAATGGAAACATTACATAAAGAGAAATAAACCCTGAATGTGGTTTCACATATTAGTGGTAGTCTACATAGTCGCACACCCACACATGAAGTTGCAGCTCCCATAGACGATGGGAATCTTAAGCTTCAGCGACAATGAGGACTAACAGTGCACCCTGAGAGAGACATGAATTCTTAATGTTCTTTGTGTGTAACAACACACTGATGAGGCAGATGTGGTTTGTGTTGCAGAGCCAGTGGATATTTGCTCGATTTGTAAACTGCTGAAACAGACTCTGTCATGTTTATTTATTTAAGTGACACACACTGACGCACTGAAACACACACACACACACACACACGCACACACACACACACACACACACACACACACACACACACAGTCAGACACCTTTATTTACACCCTGGAGGTGTTGGAGCCACAGTGTTAGGTCAAGAGAGATTCCCACCTCAGCCAGGAGGTGAATTAAAGTGGGGCAGGACTCTGAGCTGCACGAAAGTTCATCTGGAACATTTTGATCAGGATCAGAGATAAAAAATCATTGTGCACAAATCTTTGTGTGAATATTTTATTTGCACAATAATGATCTGCACTCTTTCAAGAGTGGAGTAGCCAAGTAGCACTAATAATCAGACACAAGTTAACAAGTACTATACTAATTTCACACAGTCGACACTTTGATGAGAGGATTGATACCGTTATGCATTGTGATACCAGTATGTTCATATACTTCTAAACTTTTTTCCCAAGAGTGAGGTGGCTGTGGGCAGGTCGTCATCCATGGCTCCTCCAGCCCACGTGCCAAAGTGTTTTTTGTGAAGATACTGAACTCCAACTTGCTTCTGACAGCTGTACCAACAGCTTGTGACTAAAAAAAGTGCACAGTCTTGTATGAGCGTATGTGGGAATTGGTGATTGTGGCTCGGAGAGTAAAGCGCTTTGAGTAATCAATAAGACTAGGAAAGGGCTGCAGCCCATTAAGCACTACATTTACTCTCAGCAGTGGAGTTAGGTGGTGGAATGAGGGCAGTCTTGAAATGTTCACCCATTCACACAACTTCTCTATCACGTATCGCTCACACACTGTCGGCCACAAATTCAGTTCAGTGTCTTGCCCAGCTACACTTCAGCATGTAGAATGGAGGGTGGGAATCAAACTAATCCGCTTTTGGATAGTGGAGGACCCTCTCTACCTCCCGAGCCACAGCCGCCCCAAGCACACGACTTCTACACCAGAGTCCAGGGGTCGCTTCCATTTGCGTTTAGGTTAGGCAACAAACTTCAGAGATCGGGGAGAGATCGAGGTTTGGTTAAATGTCACTCTGGACTTTTTCTGTGTAAAACCAGACCACAATCTTTAACTGCTATAAGCCTACATACACTATAACCAGAAAGTTCATTTTGTTCTCCAAGATCAGATATTTTGCCAGAAAACAAACATGTTGACTCTGAACGTTTTTCAGATCTCTTCAGTGTCATCATATTTGTTACGGACCAATTGCGTAAACCAACGACAGTTCCCCATCTTAATAGAAAATGTATCAGCTGCTGCTAAAATGATGTTTCCTTGAATCTTTGTTTGTTTAAGGTTATGTGCTGGTCATGTTGATGACTTATATTGAAGCGATGATGACCACACACATGGTTATTTGTGTGTGGTCAGTCTTCTCTTTCAGGGCGATGCCACTCTCATGCCTGTTTAATATAAAGCTTCAGCCACCAGCCAGTTAAGTAATCTGCTGTTGTCATAACAGTCTTTCCTCATAACTCTGCCAGAAAACAAGTAAGTGTGCTAATCTGGACCAAAGCTCCAGAAAACAACACCGTGTCACCATAGCGATAAATGGAGCTTGACCAATGACTTGTGTCGGCCTGGAGGAGCTGATCTTTAAATGGCCCTGGTGATGTCATACCGATGTCATCAGCTGGGTTTATAAGATTGAAATTTACAACAGATTCCAAACTGGGGTCATAAAAGCTGACAGATGTGGGCTTTCATTAGGCATGAAGGGTCTAATAAAAAAGATACGAGTGCACAACTGCTTTATGGGAAATGTACAAACAAGCAATTTTGCTGCCTGACCCACACAAGGGACTGAAAATCCCTGCATCTGAAGTTTTTTTTAATAGATTTTTTTAATTCGATCTTATGCAAATTTCTATAACTAAACAGAAGTGCAGTTGTTCCACATGTCCATCTACATCTTGACAACTTTAACGAAATCCCACAGTTCGATTCCAGCACGTTTTGCCTCAGCCTACACATACTGTGACTCTCTTAAAGGGATGGTGCTCTTTTCTTAGAGGGTTAGCACAGCAGTTTTCCTCCCTTTGCAATAAGCAGGCACACAGATACGAAACATTTCTAACCTCGTGAGAATAATGAAAAGATTAATTAACTTAAACACTTAATTTACAGTAGATTGTTTTATAAAAATCAGCAAGAAATATGAAAATGTGAAATAACTCTCAGCATGCTGCACGGTATGAGATTGTTGGAGCACTTGTTAAAATGGACGGGGGCTGCAGGTTGAGTTGAATTCAGTCACTGCACATGAAATGAAGGTCTGATCACATTGCTGTGCTGTATGAACAGTTTGATGGTAAATCAGAGCAAAGCAGCACACATGTACTGAAACCCTGCGTGACAAACATCAGGACTGATCAAATCAAATCAAAGTGTGCACCTCACGAGACGCCCCTCTGGACATCTACTGCCGATTCTGCCTGCTGCTTTTCTTACAAGTCGTGGAACATGTTCAGCTTTGGGCTCTCGTCCAGTCAAACAGCTGAAAACATCACATTACTCACTTGTCTTTCTGATTTCAGTGGCCTGTACATTTTCCACAGCGAGAGTTCACAGAAACAGAAAATTATGGGAAAATGTATCTGTGCTGTCGATTCTTTAGAGAAATTCTCAGAACACATTTTTAGGTAATGTTCCCATCATGACTGAAGAGACTCGCACATATACACACTGAAGCTAATGTGCCCCTTACCTCATACAAATATTGACCGGGAACACGAGCAGCTGGAACAGGCAGTTGAACAATAGTGATTATATCTGAATCACACCGGATTTTCAGCCCGTCACATATAGTTTTTAGACAAAAGCATTTTCTTTTTAATTTGCAGGAATCGTCCTTCTTAGCCTGTGTGGAGGAAATTTGACTTTGACTTCTGAAATAAAGAGAACTGACCATCATGGTCTTTTAAGTTCACGTTTATTCTTCAAAGAAGGTCAAACAGATCTTACAGCATGTGAAGATGGATAAGACAAAGAAACAACTTGCTCTTTTATGCAGATAGAGGTGATGTACGTGCGTAAGAATCCGATGTGTGTGTGTGTGTGTGTGTGTAAAGATAAAGTGTGTTTGTGTGACAATGGAGTACAACGTGAACCCCCAGAAGATAAGATTGGAGGAGACAGCACAGTGATTCCCAGTGGCTCCGATGTGTGGATCTCTCAGAGACCGGCACCTGGTGAACCTAGTAGATAAACGTCATGATAAAACGGCCATGAGGCAGGTCACCAATGGACATCTTGTCAGGTCACACATGGTACGGTCATCTTGTCACACATGATATGCATAAGCAGAGATAATAGTGTGCTTACGTAAGCATGCAAAAGCAGAGATAATACATAGTATATTATGATTATATAATTTTCCATTACACTTGTTTTGAGTCACAGGTTTGATATAACGTTATTTATTTGATGTATTATCATTACCTAAGGTCCTTAAGGTAAAACAGACAAAGATGGGTCAACAGCTTGGGAAGTGAAGAGATTTACTAAAAGTTAGATGTTAGAGATTTCACTCTCAACCCCGTTTTTTGAATATGAGGCTGAAGCCAGCAAAGTTAATTTAACTTCACGTAGAGACAGGAAGCAGAAAGCCTGCCTCTGTCCAAACATCCCACTGTATCATGGTTTTTTAGTTTCATTTGCTGGAGGTAATGTTTGATATTCTTTCAACACCATGAACAAACCGCTGTCATAGACGGGTCCTTTATGAAGCTCCTGCTTTTTTAGAAAAGACTGACTGTCTGCAGGACCCTCAGGGGGCGGCCATGCAAACAGGCAGACAGCAGAGCAAGCAGAGTGAAACTGTACGAAGCTGTCTGTCCCCGAGGCCTCACGGGGGGGTACGCTTCGTCGTGACTTTCCATCAAGACATCAGGCAGCGGGGAAATTAATCCAAAATTACATCTGTAATTGGTCAGAGCAAAGGGAAAGAGTTTAAGTGTTTAATCTGAAAACCCTGAAGGATGGAAGGCTACATGAAGATTCCTTCAGCACAGGAAAACTATGAAAGCCGGCTACATACATAACCTCTCTCTGCTGCCTGTTCTTTAGCAGATATGACAGCGTACAGCCACAGAGGCAGCAGCTGACACACACACACACACACACACACACACACACACACACACACACACACACACACACACAGCCGACCAGACTCACTCTGCTGAGGCCTTATAGGAACACAAGACAGCGATCAATAAATTGGTTTCTGGACAGACGATATACTGCTGCGTGGTAGATAAGTACATGGAAAACACCCCTGGGTCTAAAACACATTGTATTTGTTCCACTGCTGCGCGTCACAGAGCTGCTGCGAAAGCTGTTGACATCAACCATCACAGTCGGGGGAGTGAGAGAGATGCTCCTCATGGGGAGAGGACTGTGAGGTTTGGCCTAAAGGAACAAACACACAGTTAAAGACAAGCATCTATAGAACATTCACTTTGTTCTCAGAGTTGGATGCAAAACAAATGTGATTGGGTTGTTTTTTTAAATGCTGACAATTTCTCAACTATGAAGATTCGATGCTTCGTGTCAACAGGGGCTTTGATTGTGGAGTTTGTCGGTTGCCCCGTGTCTGGGTGGGTTTTCCACCAGCTTCCTCCGACAGTACATACACATGCAGATTGAGCGACCATGTCCATGTTGGCTTTGAGATACATAGGCGACCTGTCCAGGATGTACACTGCCATCTGATGGACGGATGGATGGATGGATGGATAGATAGATGGGTGGGTGGGTGGATGGATGGATAGGTTGCCAAAATCACACTTATTCTTCCTTTTTTTCCACTAAAGACATTTAACAAGGAAGAGATAGAGAGAAAGAGACAGAGGAAGATCAGGTAACCAAATACTCACAATTATCTAAAATAGCAATAATTATTCTCAGAGAGCCATTTGCTCTCTACTGCTGCGGCCTCAGCAGTGCACACACACACACACACACACACACACACACACACACACACACACACACACACCCCGGCAGCCTCCGCTCGCTCCCACACTCCCAGTCTCTCTTCTCTTTGTTGATTGTCATCATTTCACTGGAACATTTCCAAAGCGCTGTGACCCCCTCGACAAGGTGGAAAATCAGGACGCACATGGAGGTATTCCCGCTGTTAAGAAAACGGACGTGCTCAGACCTGGTCAGTGTTGCACATGATGCGTCGCGGCCTGGAAGCTCCTTGATCCGGTGAATTTCGGTGCCCAGAAAGAAAGCAATTACCGTGGATCCTTTGTTTTTCCTCTTATCTGCTATCGGCTCATCCTGTGGACTACTGTGACTCGGACATTTTAAAAGCCCTGTGAATCTTCTTGGCAGGAGACATTGGAGTGGACGGCACCACTTTTTGTGATGTACAGTATGTCACCTTTAAATTGTGGCAAAGTGTGACGACAGCGACTTCCTGAGTCACCATCATCAAAAACCCACAAAAAGTTGGTTTCACGACTTCCTCTTTTGTATTAACGACTCATGTATGTCAACCTTTATGAGTCTGTAGTTTAACTGACAATGACTCAAACAACAATCAAAGTCAAAGTTGAAAAACACTCTCAGAATCAGGATTAGTTGAAGGATTTCTCAAAAATAACGGAAACAGTTCGGTTTTGTGGTACTATACCTTCACACATACATGTACATACAATTGTTATTATTGAGAAATAATCTACTTTTTTTTTGCTTTAGCAGATTTTTGTTTATGTAAAAGCCCTTTGCTCAAAGTTTAAAAAAATTTAAACTGTATTTATTTAGCGGCCTTTAAGGCGACAAAATAAGGTGGAGGGAAAATTCAGTTTCTACCAGTTTTGAGTTTTTCCACAAACATTTTAGCTAAATTTATTTCGATCGTGGTACTTTTACACATTATGTAGCAGGGTATGAATAGTATGGATGAAAACACCACAGTCAACGGTCCAAATGGAAATGGATTAGACAAAGAAAAAGTCATTGCACAAATGCAATTAGAGCTTGTTATAGATTCGCTCTGACAGACATAGAAAATAATGCTGAGATAAAATAATTATTTCCAATCTCAGACATAAATTAGACTGAGTTGGCAGCGTATGTGTAATAAATAATCATTTGAGGCAGAGACGCAGTTTGCCCGTCGTTAATGATGCGGACATTATTGGACGTATCAGAGGATGTTTTTCTTACTAACAAGCCTCTGCAGTATGGGGGGACGGGACAATTGGTCTGATTCAACATTTATCGCTTCTCCTGTTTTCATGAAGCAAATCTGCGTAAAATAATTTGAGCAATCCCAAACATGAAATCACTGAAACGATAAAATAAATCTTAAAACTGTGTCATATTTAAAAAACAACATGATTTAGATATATTATGTGATGAAAGGCTGCAGCAAATCCTCTTCGGTGACTCACCAGCCTGATGATGACCCAGCTGTCTCATCGTCTCACACAGTGAGAACCTGTACAGGCCTGCGAGGGAGGCTCGGGGACAGACGGGCTGTTGGAACTCATCATGGTGGAGGGTGATCGTCCTCACCCACCGAGGGCTGGCCTGTCCTGACGCCTGCTCCCGTCTCCCCACAGTATATTTACATGCAAACAGCCTTTAAAGGATTTCTGTGCTTTGTAGACACTGACACTGACGTCATTCTCCCTTCATGTATGAAAAGCTCTCAGATCGGCCATCGCTCAGATGAGGGTCGCTCAGGGGCCGGTGGTCGGTGGTGGTATCATTACAGACCACTTGAGAGCAGAAGGACTGTGCTGATATCTGATTGACAGGTCAGTGGGCTCTCCTGTGTCCTGGGTGTGTTTGTGTGAGATGAACAGAGGGAAGCGTGAGCTGAACAAGCATCAGAGAAATAAAACGTTTTCTGTATCTGAAAGTTAAAATCATATTTGAAGATGATTGCCACTCACAAATTTCTTGATTTGGACTGAGATCTGGACTCATTAACAGGTATCTCTCTTAAACCGTAGTTTTGCATTTACACTTGGTTTTATTGTCAATCTGGAAAACAAATCTCCCAACGAGTGGGATTCTCATTTGAATTAGTTTTTAATGGTTTAACTTAAAATTAAAAAATACTTTTATTTGCGTATATTCTGGTAAAGGAATGCATTTGAATAATATGTGTGTAGTAGAATATAAATCTTTTCCCCTGTTCTGGAGACATTTTAAAAGAAACAATCTTTTCACCTTGCGAGAGCAAAAACACAGGTTTACGGTTCATCCTCCTGCAGACCATGAAGTCACAAGGATGAAGATAAAATAGAGCAGCATTCAAAACACAGATTACTTAAGGAGTGCCATGCTTTTTAATTTATGGGGATTAAATTTGTATGTGTAGTGATCGATTTAACTATGATGCATTGAAAATTATAAACAGCAAATCTTTTCTTGTCTGTTTAACAGCTCCTCCTACTGGTCAAAATAGTTAATTACAGCCAGAACCGAGCATTACTCAAGAAAAAAAAAATTTATAAAAGCATACGAGGTTCTCTCCTACAGTAACTTTCCATATTATGCTTATAAAAAGTTTCGTGAAGAAAATGCATCATGGAACACCGTTTAAAGATTAGAACTCTGAGCTGCGGGTTGGGCTGTTTTCTTTTCACTTCCCCTTCGATCACACTACACTTCAAAGATGAATCACCTACAAGTCATTTTAGAGATTTAACCTCAAACAGAAAGTCATTGTGTAAATATTATACTATATTATTCTATATATTAATATAGAAATGTAATAAAAATATGATGTCTTTAGAAAACTACAGAATAAGAATTTAATTACTTTTATCTGTTTAAATAAGATACTCAACTTTGAAATTATCCCATATCCCACAATAGACCAAAGACAAATTTCAAAGTACATTGATCATTTATTTTTGTATAAATACATAAAATATAAACATTTGTCACATTTCTTACAATATTAACTATAATATTATAAAAAGGGATCTGGAAAGGAACTGGAAAATAAGCATTACACAAACGAGTAAATCTTAAATGTTAACATGGGCTTGCACCTAAATAAAAAAGGTGGTAATGTTTTAAGACCAAGGTCCATCCTGTGTCTTCAGACACCACATTGACTTCAGTGTAAGATCATAACATATGAAAGGTAGTGACTCCAGCCGTCCGAGGACCTCGTTGCCACAAAGCTTCGATACTGGAAGCAAAATACTTAAAAGTGGGCAACTGATGCTGCTCATGTTTTCTTACTGGTTGGCTTGAATAGTGAAACCATGCAACAGAGTGTGCAGTGGTCGAGTAAGTGTTATTTTTGAAATGGGCTTCAGTGAGGAAGCAGCAGCTAAAGCTCTGCTGTGAACCCTCCAAGAACCACAGTGGTCCAGTTGTTCCGCTCCGGTGCCTGTCGCTCCGCTGCGTCATTGGAGAACGAATTCATACCGTCATTTTGAAGACGACTCTTTTCATTTGAAGTCTCTACCATCAGCAGCAGCAGCGACTCGACCCGGAGAAGTTCTCATGCATTAGTGATGAAACCTAGTAAAACCCGTGTTCTGCATGCATGCAACCATTAAACTAACTGAACAAAAGGTCGTGTGTGTGGGGCCTAATCACCCTATTTTTTTTTAAGTCATCATTTGAGGCCAAGTGAAATAAATAACCCTTAATTTTTCAGTGCACAACTTTAAAATCTTAAACTGGATTTCCTTTAAAAAAAGTCTTCTGGAAGTAGGAGGATGTCCAGTCCGACTGTACAGCCGAGGGTCCTGTGGTCTTGCCATCGGTGAAGCCGTGTATTCAGCGTATGAATAGTGAAGTAGAGTTCTTCAAACCATACGTAGCAGGAAAAGGTGGGAGATGTAGACTTTTCCATTTGAACACTTTGGATTTACCTTGAGTGAAAACATAAAAATCCTCCAGCTTGGGTTTTTAAATATAGCTTCGGTAATAATTTAAAGATTGTCTTGTTTCTTTTGTAGTTGCAAGTAGAAAAGCAATTAAAAAGAAATTTAAAAAACAAACAAACAGTCCAAACAAATTGGGGCTGAATCTCGAGACTGCTTGGTTTGCTTACGTAAAATGAGGTCAACCCTGAGACCCCCTGAATGGCAAAGTTGTGCGTCACTCTTCCTTTTCGTGATTGGCGTTCCCGTTCATGACTCCGTTGGAGTGGTGTGCCCATGTCTGAGCCTGCAGCACCTTAGGCAGCCGCTTGCCCTTGGTGTAGGCATGGTACCAGAAGTTGAGGAAGAGGAACAGGAAAATCAGGCCATACAGGCCAATGATGTACACGAAGATGGGGAACTGGTAGGGGCAATCCTTCATGAAGAAATACTGGGAGATGTGGCTGGTCACCATCACGAACTGGATCTGAGGAGCAACAGAAATTGTTCTTCAACTTAAACCCAGGATTTGATAAAAACACAGAAGAATCTGTCATGTGTTCAAGCACTTAAGTTACCAGCTGAATGGTGGTGAGGTATTTCTTCCACCACAGGTACTTCTGGTAGTAGGGGCCCAGGGCAGTGAGGCCGTAGTACGAGTACATGATAACGTGGACGATGCAGTTGAGCAGGGCATGGAACGTACCCAGACCACCTGAAACAGGAAGTGGATTTAAGAATGAGATCGTAAAATATTAAAAAGGAAGTTGATGCAATTTCAAAAGATCTTGTGTGTACATGTTAGACTGGGGGAGAGTTCTACCTGCAGCGAAACGAACGCCAAACCACCAGGTGAAGGGCATGATGGAGTGATGGTAGACGTGGAGAAATGTCACCTGCTTGGTTTTCTTCCTCAGGACGAAGAAAATCTAAAGAAAAAAAAAAATTTTATTTCTCAGAGTTCAAAAGAACTGTGATAAACCGATAAATGATCAACTCTGTATTTGCCACTTACTGTGTCCAACATCTCGATGAACTTTGAGAAGTAGTAAAGCCAGCATGTTGCCGCCATCTAGAGGAGACAAAGAAAGGTTCAGTGCTGGTTCTAATGAACACGCTCAAGCATTATGTATATTTGGTGCCAAAGTCAAGTTTAGTTTAATACATCACAATTGGTGTTTTACCCTCTCGGCCTGTGGTGAATCAGAGAAGTCAATCAGGTCACAGCGGAAAGAATATCCCGTGCCCCACCCTGACATCACAAACTGAGAAAGAGCAAAGATTTAAGTTAATTTAATGTCATTCTTGACTTTTAAACACTTTGTGATGCTGAATAACATAACAATTATTTCGTTTTACAGGCGAAATAAGGTCAGAAATAATGAAAGGTCATTACATTTATAAAATGGAAGAATGAGATAATAAAATGTTAAGAAGTTTACACGCTTGTCACAGAAAACCTTGGGTGTACATGTCAGACTTCGAATCTTTTGATCAGCTCGATAAGGCTCCATTGTCAACGAATGGGAAAAAAACACTTCTGTTCCGACTGTGAAGCCGTGTAACGCATCACTGTGTGAAATCAGTACAGACTCAGAATAAAAGAATGCAAAAGATAACGATGACTCGCCTCGTAGCACAGGTAGACCGAGAGCGCCACCACGCTGAAGTTGTAGATAATGAGAACCTTTTTGAGGTCGAAGGCTTTGCGGTTCTCCATCAAGCGAGGCCCCAGCGAAACCACGAAGTAAATGTATGCTGCGATGATGATCGTTTGGGGGAGAGGTGACGACATGAGAAACCAGTTCCCCGTGCGAGAGTCTGAAAGAGAAACGTGTAGTTACTGCTCAGATACGGTGCAGCCCGTTTATACAGAAACAAACCAAAAAAGGACTGCAGAGTGACGACAGCAGGGTTTTAAGTTACAAACAGGACATAAACCCACTTAAATGGGCGAGGACTCACCTGCATTTTGGATGAACTCATGGTAAATTAATGCGGCAGAAGTCTTTATACTCTCAAATTCCATTTTCAGATAAGTTCCCTGCACCTGAAGAGAGAAAACACCACAAGGTTAGGAAATGGGTTTGAATAGAGTCAGTGAAGTTGTTACTAACAGTTCATATTATAAAAGTGGATTGAAACTGGGATTGGAAAAATAAGAAACTATTGCTAAATAAATAGCAACTGGTTTGTCAACTTTACAGGAAGTAAGTCTCTGCCAAGTGGTGAGTGAGTGGTAAAAGAAAAAAAGCAACCGGAGCTATTCTTTTAAACAGGCACTGATCATTTCCTCCAAATACAAGTGGGGGCGTCATTAAACGATGGATTTTAAACATCCAACAACAGCAGAGCGATGACAGCAATAGTTCAGCAGAATATAAACATTTGTACGCATGCTTAAAAAAACAACATGATACAAGAATAGTTCAGGGACAGAGATGTACGAGAAGGAAAAAGGCCACTGGGTCATTCTTGGTGCCTCTCAAAGCTTCGGAGTGAAGACAAAGCAGAGAGTGTACGCAGCGTACAATGGGGGGCTCTGTCTCAAGTTATCTGAGAAACAACAGATGTGACCAGAATTCATTCATGAGACATGAACGCACGTTAACATAGAAAAGATTTGTCCCCAGCTTGTTTTTAAACCAACGTCTCCTTGAGTCTGTGTTTGTGTAATTCTACAAACATCCTTTAGGTAGAAACTTGGCATTTTTAAAGTGGAAACGCTTTTCACAAGTAAATAACGTCGTCGTTTGTTTGCAACCAGAATTTTTTTTTTTTATGCACCAGGAATTCTTTGCAAAAATAGCCATTAAATTTGGTCATAGCACAAGTCACGCGTGGGGAGTTCATGGACAATCTCAAATTTTAGACAACTAGTTCAGTTTTTACAGCTTCTGGCTATGAAAACGTGTCGTTTTTGGTGATTTAAAAAAAAGAAAACTGCCAATAGATTGAGAACAGCAATGGATGTAGTAGCAAAATGGCAGTAGAGGAAAATAAGTCACTGACCAATTTTAAAAATAGGTAGTTTGTTGAATTTTAACCAGAAAATTAAATCATTTAATGGCTTCAACTACTCCCGGGTGAGAATTCCCCACTTTTTTTCCAATCTTACAAGAAATCAGCTTGGAATCTATAGGAAACGGTTAATTCTTCACCATTTGCTCATGTTTTACAGACCAAAAACTAATCGCTTCATTGAAAAGAAATCCATAAAATGAATTAAAATAATAATATGCTGTCCCATCCACAGCCCAATCTAATGGTTAATTAATCAAATCATTCAATTATTGCATCACATATCTTTGAGATGTTTCAGACGTGGGGTAGTCCCATGATTGTTCAGTGACCGAACAAGTTCCTGGGAAATAATAGGTTCACTTCAACAAAGCAGAAGTCAAACAGAATCCAGAAACTCAAACTCCGGCGATTGATTTCTACAAAACTGTTTCCCCATATCAGGGAGCACAAGAAGTAAATAAACACTTCATCTCCGGTCTGCCAGGTGTACGAATGCACACAATCCGACATGACAGGATTTTTTTTCAAGGTGTGTATACCTGAGCAGGTAAAGGCATTAAAAAACTCCCAGGCTAAATTGTGAAAAAGGCCTGGCTGTCTGTAGCCTTTACCCTAATGAGGACATGACAAGTCTCAACACGCCGGCTCATGTTATAAACCTGATGCAGAGGCTGTTACTCCCAGGGCACACTCCATGGGCTGCCGAGTCAACTCACGAGTGAAATGAGGTCCTACAGGCTCCATCTCACCCAGGGCACAGAGTCATTTCACTCCCGAGGCAGAGATCACTCAAGTGTAGGTAATAAAACATGTCAAACACACAGATTATTATGAAAACAATTAAAATATGTAATAAAATTATACACTGGAATAAACAAATGTAAATAAGTAATAGCTATAAAGTAATTAAGTTAGAAAGAAACAAGTATATCAAATTATGACCAGGTACGGTTTACAGACATTTTGTTTTAAAATGTTATGTTAATATATATTATTGTTTATCCCAATTTATAACTTTTTCTTCCATTCATTTTTTAAAAATCACAATTTTAGCTTTAAAATCTTTTCTATTGCTTTTCATAGTCAGCATTTTTTTCTTTTCTCACGTTCAGCCCATTAGTCAAACGTGAACTGCACCAACCTGTCTGAAAGCTGCTATATATTTTTTTATATATAAATCTTTTAAATCAATTATTGGCTGTTTGGGAAATATTAATATTTGACTCCATTAGTGCAGGAGGGCCGGTGAAGTCTGAGGCCATGTTAGAATAAAACCATCTTTCTATGGAATATCCTGGAAGTTTGAAGCTCAACAAGGAAATAAAACGATCAATTCGGTTATTTCCCATGTGGGTGTGGGTGTGAGGGAGCGGATGAGCAACAGGTGAAGCGACTCGTGAAGAAAAACAAGTCGGACCCGCTGGCACAGGAAGCTCTTCAGGAATCACAGGTGTATGTGTGTGTGTGTACGTGTGTTTGTGTGCGCGTTAGTGTCTGTTCTGTGTGTGTGTGATCTCCTTCAAACCTTCTTATTTCCATTCTGTTTCCGTTTAGAACCGAGAAAAACAGGGGAGTTCAACTACCAACCTTCAGTGCTGCTGCAGCCGCGGACCCGCCAACAAAACGTGTTTATTTCCTCCCTCACGTCCTCACTGAGTTCAGCTGCTCCTGCTCCACGTGGGTGTGTCAGCCGCTGTCCCGCACGCGCTCACACAACCTGCTCTTTATGTGCCCCCGGGGTGTGGCATGCCACTAACCGCGCCCACGGCCTCACTGATTGGCCAATTGCGGATCCAGCCAGAATACGTGATGACATATTCAAGTGACGCCTTTTGACTTAATCCATCAAAAAAATGGGATCCATGTTTTTATGATTCATTCTGTTATTTTCCATAAACTCCCTGAAACTACAGTTGAGTTTGAAAATGGGATTACCTTTGCGATTAGTTCTGTTGATTTCCATTAACTCTCTAAATCTAGTTAAGGTTAATAATGGGATTAACTTTACGATTTATTCTGTTATTTTCCATAAACTCCCTGAAACTACAGTTAAGATAAAAAATGTGATCAATATATTAACAAGTAGTCTGTTGTTTTCCATTCACTCCCCAAAACAGTATTTTTCCTTTAGACTTAATCCAATACAAAAAATTGGATCAATATCTTTGCAATCCATTTGTTTTATGTTCCATAAACTCCTTAGAACTACAGTTAAGATGGGATCGATATCTTTACGATTAGTTCTGTTTATTGTCATATATTAAAAAAAAGTCCAGTAAAGGAAATAAGGTGGTTTCCCCGATGCAAATAATCTACCTGTACTCTTAAACCACAGTATTTATTATATTGAAATCATTTTAACTCAGTTGATTCTGCACTTGGCTTTAAAACGCTGTTTTGTTTTGTTGGGGTGTTTTTTGTATGTGCGCACAGGTCCTGAGTGTGATGGAAGTTTTCTGGAAGCTGGTGAAAGGAGAACTCAGGCAGCAGCTGATGTCTTATGCAGAAGGTTTTAATGTAGACTTGATGCATCAAGGAAACCAGAAGGTGGAACAATAAACAAACGCTAACAGAGCAACATGAGCAATTGTCACCCCCAAGACTCAAGATGTCTCCCACAGCATCCCAGTAAATCTCCCTCTACTTGCGTCACCCATCCCAACAGCAGATCCATGAATGGCTACAATTGCTGTCACTCTCTATGTTACATGTGGGTGTTGACATCCTATTGGATAGTTAAGCCTAAATGTGCATTTCTAAATCACATTGTGTCCTTACGTCTTTCCACTGGTGAAATACGCAAAAGAGTTGAAGTTGGTGAGAGTTGAAGTTGGTGCCTCTGTGTCTGGGGCATCTGAGTTAGATATGAAAGTCCCTCAACGTAGACACTACAATGTGCTGTGTGTGGAATTAGACAGGCACTATTCTCCTGTATAGATATAATGTAATATACATAATACATAGTGGCATATACCCAAAATTCCTCAACACTGAGAAAGACAATTTTGTTCCACTGTTTGTTTTTGCTGGAATCACATAAATAAACTTAAAACTTAAACTTACTTTTATCAAACCACTACATCCCCTTTAGACTTAATCCAATGCAAAATTAGATTAATATCTTTGTAATTACTGTTATTTTCCAAAACTCAGTCAGTCAAAGTAAATCAGGTAGTATTGCTTTTATTAAAAAACGTAAGGTAATTTGTAAAAAATTGAAAAATATTGGTACAGTATGATGACTATTCATAGTCTTTTCACATTACAGAATTACAGCATTAATGTGCACGAAGTTATGTATTTTTTTTTTTTAAAGAACAACGTTGTAATTGTGTTTTGGCCAGTGTGATAACAAATTTAAGTTCAATGTATAGAAGGGGGTGGAGGGACAGAGACAGAGGGTTTCAGTTTCGCTCCCTGCTGCTACCTTCAGTTAAGGCTTAACGCAGAACAAATGCTAATGTTTCCAAGGGAATAATAACAAGACAATCTGTGTTTTTGAATGCCTGGTTACTCCCACGTGAGGATCGTGAGCCGGCTCTTCTCAGCTCAGCTGCAGAAAAAGTCAAACTAAAGGAGAAGCACTAAACCTGTTTAAAGACCCGACAAATCTCTCTGTATAAACTCTATAATATCTCTTTAACAAACATCATTCTAATATAGAGTGTGAGAGGTGTAGAATTACATTTAAGAAGAACCAACGATAGCAGTTATCCCCCATGGGTACAACAAAGTATCAGGTTAGCTTGACATTCAAACACAAATTTGCAAAAGAACAATAGAATGTTATATCAAAATATACAAAAAACTAAAATGACTCATGACGTTGTGCATATTTACAGAGCTGGACAATTATTTACACAAATCACACATATTTTTAAGGCCTTCATTTTTGCAATGAATGAAACAGTGCACATTTTTAAGTTAATTGTGAAAGATGTGAAATTGTTTCCATACTCCGCTGAGCGTGTGTCCACTTTTCCCACACACACAAAACGTCAGCATCAATCTTCATCACTGCTCCATGCATCCTGAAAGGCAGGGTTCCCTGAAGACGGGTTGGCAGCTCCCTGTAAAGAATCAAAACATTCAGCTTTATCTCAAATCTCAAATAATAACAGATCAATTACATAACACATGCACACAAATCACAAGCTCAAATGGGTACACACTGTGGGGAAACCACCAACACGCGTGTAAAGTAGAAAGAAACTTTGTACATGAGTGATGACAACTGAGTTACAACTAGAAAAACCAGAAACGGTAGAGTGAGAGGAAGCCATTTGGGATTTAATAAGCACTGCTACAATGTAGACATGACGGAGCTGACAACAAGTGACAGGGTTCCTATGTTTGTAGGAGCATCACTGTTCTCCGGACACTGACGAAACCGAATTGGAATTCCTCAGATGACACACCGCCTGTGCATGATTTGGATTCTGACACAAAGGCCAGAGCAACAAAACGAAAGTTGAATAGATATTGATTGAATATTGAGACTTCCAATCAATTAAGTTCATACTGTGGGCCTTGGAATGGAAACTACACAAATTACACCTAAATCAAGTGTTATCAGACTCCGCAAATTATCACTCGGTCCCTATTATTGTTTCCAGTTGTTTTTTTTGGCTTGTACCGTATTTGTTGACTCTGACTCGTCCTCCACAGCTGAGGCATGAAGAACAGGAACCCAAGCCAGGATGTTACAGTCTTTACCTCCACTGTACAGCTCCTACACAGGAACAAGGACACATCAGCTCGGAGTTTTAGTTCACACATTGATACGGCCCTTCACTTACAAACAAGGACACTCGCACCAGTGGAAAATCAGCGTTAACAACAAGAGTACAGATAATTGATAAGCTCAGGACTGTCAACACGATGTGAATGAGCTCATGCGATACGTTGTCAGCGCCATGGGACAGATCAGTCTATAACAGAGAAGAGGCTTAAACGAGGACACATTTTCAGGACTCTCCCGGGTGACGAGCTGCTGAACTGCATTCTTACATCCTTAACACATTTAATACCTGTGTATGTCACCGGATGCTGGGATTGCTCAATAACGAGGGTGTGGGTTGAACCCGTCTGAGTTTGTGATGATTATGAATGATTTAAGCTGCCTCATAATTAAGGTGTTTCTCAGCAACACAAGATTAGTACAGACACTTATCGAACCAGTAACAATAGAACAGGAAAACAGATAGACAGAAAATGTAAGACTATGTGAGTAGACATACAAAACTCAAGGCATAGTTAAAGTATATAAAAGTATAAATATAATAATATATAAATATATATAAGCAGCATGATAAACATGTCAGGGAATTTTAGAAGATTATTGATTTTAGCCAACAGCTTGTACAAAAAATATTGAAAACTCATATCTCACAGAGCTGTTGTGAGCAGCCTGTGTATATGCACTTTTTTTTTCTTTCTGTTGGGTCATGACAAAACATTGTATTGTGAAAATACAGAAACTTCTATAAAAGAACTGTACATAATATAATTTACTGTGACATAACTGGAAAACAAGCAATCTACTCACTGCCTTATATAACGCAGCATGAAATGAAGAGTAAGTTAAAGTTTGACATTTGCAGACGAAGGAGTGAAAAAAGCTCAAATAAAGCACCAATCGCTGCAATCCTCAAACGTCAACAAGCTCAAGTGGACGACTATTTGTTACAGATCATAGTGAAACCAAAGTATCACCTGTATTTGACTTGGACATGGACGATTAGCATCTGTTAACTTGTCTTTCACAATGTGGACACCTGTATTTGCATTTATAGTGACTAAGTGAACCTCAGGAAATGTTGACTTTACCACGTTATCTGTCCATGGGGCAGTGGCTGATTTGAGACTGACATGGAGATTGCAAATGTCTAAGAGCTGCTGCTGCACCGACACCAGAGAAAAACAGTTGCGAGAGTGAGAGAGACAAACTGATCTGAACTCAACAGAACGGAATGAAGTAGATAGTAGGAAAGAGAGACAAAGGCAGCACTGTATGCTGGCCCGATGCAGGAACTAGACACCGGCAGGGAGTGTCACCTGGTAGTCTGGGTGGAACTCGCAGCAGTCGACGTTGTTGTAGTGACCCCTGAGCGTGGTGACCAGCTTTCCTGTGTGGAGGGCATAGACTGCGATGGAGCTGCCGCATGGCACAAACACAAACTCTGGGCTGCAGCCTCGCGACACGGTGAACTGGAGCTTTTTACGACTCTCGTTGCAGACTTTTCCATAGTTCACCTGAGGGACAAACAGATCAGATAATGAGCGAATGAAAGACCGGATCAAAACTTGATACAAAAAAGAAACCAGAAAGATAAGCGGATGCTTATCTAATTGGTTTTAGTAGAACCTCGTCCCATTATTGTTAACTTTCATGTCTCAATCAGAAGAACAACTTACAGCTCTCCAGGCAAATAGTGCAGCATTTGTAACATGGCTGGCCCAGAAGCTAATTCTTCTGCACTGGACGTCAGTAACAAAATAACCTAATTTAAACTCTGGGTCAAGGATGTTTCTCTAAGATTCTTGTAAAGAAGTTGACATAATCAGAATAGCTCCTGTTAAACTTTACTTTCTGTAAACCATTCAGAATTTGTTAAAGGCATACCCAGCACTTCATATAATTTTCTCTTAAACACTTACACACACATGACATAAGCAACATTCAGTGAGGCTAATATTACATAATGTTCCTATTTAAAACACTTATAAATAATTTAAAGGTTAGGAATTGTCACAAAACACCAGTTTTCAATAATGCAAGAGTATGTAAGTCTTTAAATATACTGTAGATATATTAATTTCAGTCGTTTCATTTCAGAGACAATTAAATCAGGTCAAACAAGTACAAGGAAACACATCAACAGGTGTGTAGGGGTAGAACCCCTAGGCTTAATGTCATGTCTGTGAAATGTGCACCAGAAACTCCCACCAAATCATCCATAAACCATCTTTGACCTTTGTCTAGGAGAGAGAGTCATCTACCCTCACTAGCTGTCTTGTGCCTGAAGATAGAAAAATGTCCCCCATGGCAACTGCGGCTCGAGGCAGCAGAGCAGGAAATTAGAACAGGAAACCATGTTAGAGCCCAGGGCCACAGCATAGCTTTCCCAGGCTTTAGGGTAAGGGTGTGTATCTGTGCTATAGGTTTGTTTTCATATGGACCCCGAGGCTTTTACGAAAACATGTTACATGAGATCATGGTGACACTGACCTTGTGCCAAATTGGACAATAACATAAAAAACGTCTGTAGCAAACAGTTTCTTCAGGTTCTAAAAAATAGACTGGAGGGCATTGTGTGGGATGTTTTGGGCATTTATTCACTTGTTATTCAAAAAGCTGGTTATTTAAAGGCAAATGTGACAAAGCCCTCACTCATACATCTTACCAGCGTGTTTTCCCCGGTGGCACTGTTCCACAGTCTCATGCGATCATCAGTCCCAGTCGTGAGGATGTAGAGGCCGTCCCCAGTGAAGCACAGGCCATTCACTCTGCCATTATGGGCTGTGTTTACTAGTTAGAGAAAGGTAGGACACGGTAACAATGCATTGTCACCTAATACCTCCTGCATCATGCTAAAGGTTGGTCAGTGCACATTGTTTCCACCCAGTCACATCTCATACACACCCCTACATTACATACTGTTAGCGCATTGGTTGTTAAAGCTCCCTCTCTCCAATAATATTACACAGTAAAGCTAAGATAAACAGTTTAAGTTGCAAACCGGTTTCCTGTAAGCAAAGGCCCCCTCTGGCTTTAAGACAAACATGGCCTCAGGCAAAGAAAACAGATACGGATTGTGCAGTATGTCCACCTGTCCACCAGAGACGAACCTAGTCTGTGTCAACCTGAATAACCTGAAAAATACTTCACATCACAACAAGAGCTAAATGTTGTTGTAAAACTGCCTTTATTTCAACAAATATCATTTCTTTTAAACGCATCAGGTACCACTGAGGTTAATTCTTTGGGACTATATTTTATTATATTTTGAAGTTGTAGGCACCGCTCCATTTGTATATAGTGTGCCTGTGCAGCATCACTTTAAAAATTGACAGTGAGTGGTAGAATAAGGGTGAGGAAGGGGAAAACGTACGTGATGCAACACATCTGCATACAAGCTAAATCCCAAATCATTACCCAGCGTCTTACACCCCAGGGATCCATCTGACAGAAACGTCTGTCCTGTCTCCCTTTAAAGTCAATGCATGTTTTTTTCTTCTCGAAACAAAGGTGGAAACATCAGCACTGCACACTCAGGATAAAAAAGATGATGGAAATAAAAAGAAAGGAAAAGGATGGAGGTAACAGTACCTGCCTCAGAGGAGGCTTTCGACTTGTCTCCGTTGTGCTGGTCCAAAGTGAAGAGACAACCAGAGGCCCGACGTACATCCCATACCTTCACCTTGCTGTCTGCACTTAGAAAGAGAATCTGGGGAGTTGTTGGTTTTGCTCTCGCTTATGTTCTTATAAACTATCTGCAATATGATGTATAAATATTCAGCTTACAATTGCAATAGGGATTTATAGGTACAATTTACTGTTCGCTCAGATTGGTGGCATTTTATATAACACAGCAGTGTGTGTAAAACAGTGTTTAAAATGAGTATTCTGTTGGTAATTGTTATGGAAGTTTTCTGAAAGCTGGTGAAAGGAGAACTCAGGCAGCAGCTGATGTCTTATGCTGAAGGTTTTAATGTAGACTTGATGCATCAAGGAAACCAGAAGGTGGAACAATATACAAACGCTAACAGAGCAACATGAGCAATTGTCACCCCCAAGACTCAAGATGTCTCCCACAGCATCCCAGTAAATCTCCCTCTAACTGCATTACCCATTCTAACAGCACATCCATGAATGGCTAGAATTGCTGTCACTCTCTATGTTACATGTAGGTGTTCGCATCCTATTGGATAGTTAAGTCTAAATATGCATTCCTAAATCACATTGTATCCTTAGGTGATGCCTCCGTGTCTGGGGCATCTGAGTTAGATGTGAAAGTCCCTAAGCGTAGACACTACAATGTGCTGTTGGTTGGTCCTTTATCTATAACCTGACCTTGGGTACTGCTTGGAGAGGAGGGAGTGTGTGTGGAGACAGACAGGCACTATTCTCCTGTATAGATATAATGTAATATACAATATACATAATATATGGTGGCATATACAGTAATGTGTGAGGATGGTCAAACATTCCTCAACAGTAATTAACATGCTACTCCATAATAGCTTATATCAAACACTTTTATGTTTGGATCTTGCTGTGCCAGTTGTTTTCAAAATCACTTACAGTCTGCGGGGACAGCAACACACTGATCCCAGCGGGTTAATTAGCAGGTCTAGTGCAGCATAAAACAGGTGGGGACTGTATCTACCATATGACAGGACGACTAGAGTGCCACAGTGCCTATCTGCTAGCCTGTGGTGCCATTATCATTGACTCAGGGTTGCAACATGGCCAGATGGCCAGGAGCTGAGATGACAAAGAGTGCCGGGACACAACATGGTGGGATTGTCCTGTACCTGGCACTTTTCTTTGATAAGGCTCTGAGGGCAAACCTCGGTGATCATTTCACAATCTGAAACTGAAACGAAGAGTTCTTACCTGGCAGTGGCCAAGATGTGCTCATATCTGGGTGACCACCGCACAGACAGTACCTCTGCTCTGTGACCTGAAGGGGAAAAGGGTCATCGTTTTTCAATTAGTAATATATGTGTGGAATAAAACAGAGGGAAAAGTGATCTCGTCAACTAACCCTGAAGAACGTGAATCCGTGAACCAGACTTCAGGTCACACAGCTGGATTTTAGGTTCTTTGGTGCCAACTGGTAAAGAAGAAACAAAGAGTAAGTTGAGGGATGTGATCTGAAAGAGTATTATTATAATATCTTTAAAATAAAGAAATTACCAGGAAGACTTAAAAGGGGAAATCTCAAATGTAACACCCAGTTATATTTACATTCCTACTTATCAATGTTATCAATAAAAGAGCCAGAACAATCTGCTACTTGTACAAAAGAGCAGTGACTCAGGGGGTTGAAACTTGGTGTCCCAGGTTTTCACAGATAAGGTGTGGTAAATATGAAAACTCTTTGATATCAACTTTTTATAAACATGAGGTAACACACCCAGCATGTATACATGAAGTATTTGGACAAGGAAGATGATTAGATTGTTGTTCAAATCTAAATTGCCTTAAAATTGCTGAATTAATAAACTACAGTTGCTTTTTAGGAAGAGATTACCTTAAAAGCAGTTTTCCCTAAAAGTATGCAACCTGTTTGACAAGCATGTGTAACTCTTGGGAGAGGGATCGACACATTGAGGAAAATAATACATTTAGGCATTGTGATAGTGTCAGGTTTGGAAATAGGTGTGTCAAAGGGACTGAGTGACAGGGAGAATTGTGAACACATACTCAGCAGGCATGAGTAACCTGTTGGTCCTGCTAGGCGACATGGTGAAGTAGCACCTAGAGTTTCTCCACAGAAATGTGACTGAACCTGAGTCAACGTGTTTTGAACATCTTCTGTTCACTCCAGGTAAATGTTATATGTACTTTATAACCTGAGGTAAAAGCCATGTAAGGGGCGGGTTCTGCAGTGTACTTCGAAAGTACAAACTGATGACAGACTGGGTAACTAGTAAAAATGTTGTCCCAAGTTCAAGGCATGCAGTGACAGAAATGCCAGTGGGTAATCCAGCTTGTTTGTCCTGCATCACTTACATCAGCAAAAAACTGTGAGTGCATTTAAACACACGCACCTGCGATGAGACTGTGCTTCCTGGCGATGGGGGATAGATGGTGGCTGTAGACGTTGCCCTCAAACTCAAAGACCTCAGCAGGCTGAAGAATCATGAAGTTAAAGAAAGAGAGAGAGAGACGTTAAAAGTTTGTACGCTACGTGAAAATCTTTTGATAAAACATACAACAATAACTTAAAATAAAGTCATGACCCTAAAGTTTAACAGTGATAAAAATGATCCACTGTTGAGAGAAGGAGTTTGCAGAGTGAATTAGATAAAAAAACAGTAAAAGCAAGTATAGAGGGGGTACGGGAGATCAGAGCTAGACAGGCAGCTCGCCCAAGCAGAAGTGGTGGTCACAATGCAAATTCTTCAGCAAATATAAAAAGCCTCTCTGTGCCCCATCTGTCAGTGTGTGCCAGCACTGACGCAGACGCACACGCACACACACACACACACACACACACACACACACACACACAGAGGAGGCTCTGTTTGCATATAACAACACTCATACCCATACACAATGTGCAAAACAATGCACAGCCCACACTAATGTGAAAAATACACATTGACCAAAAATGCATTAATATGTATGTATGTACACTACCGTTCAAAAGTTTGGGGTCACTTAGAAATTTCCTTATTTTTCAAAGAAAAGCACTGTTTTTTTCAATGAAGATAACATTAAATTAATCAGAAATACACTCTATACATTGTTAATGTGGTAAATGACTATTCTAGGTGGAAACGTCTGCTTTTTAATGAAATATCTACATAGGTGTATAGAGGCCCATTTCCAGCAACTATCACTCCAGTGTTCTAATGGTACATTGTGTTTGCTAATCGCCTTAGAAGACTAATGGATGATTAGAAAACCCTTGAAAACCCTTGTGCAATTATGTTAGCACAGCTGAAAACTGTTTTGCTGGTGAGAGAAGCTATAAAACTGGCCTTCCTTTGAGCTAGTTGAGTATCTGGAGCATCACATTTGTGGGTTCGATTATACTCTCAAAATGGCCAGAAAAAGAGAACTTTCATGTGAAACTCGCCAGTCTATTCTTGTTCTTAGAAATGAAAGCTATTCCATGAGAGAAATTGCGAAGAAACTGAAAATGTCCTACAACGGTGTGTACTACTCCCTTCAGAGAACAGCACAAACGGGCTCTAACCAGAGTAGAAAGAGAAGTGGGAGGCCCCGGTGCACAACTCAGCAAGAAGACAAGTATATTAGAGTCTCTAGTTTGAGAAATAGACACCTCACAGGTCCTCAACTGGCAGCTTCTTTAAATGGTACCCGCAAAACGCCAGTGTCAACGTCTACAGTGAAGAGGCGACTCCGGGATGCTGGCCTTCTAGGCAGAGTGGCAAAGAAAAAGCCATATCTGAGACTGGCCAATAAAAAGAAAAGATTGATATGGGCAAAAGAACACAGACATTGGACAGAGGAAGATTGGAAAAAAGTGTTATGGACAGACGAATCAAAGTTTGAGGTGTTTGGATCACACAGAAGAACATTTGTGAGACGCAGAACAGGTGAAAAGATGCTGGATGAGTGCCTGACGCCATCTGTCAAGCATGGTGGAGGTAATGTGATGGTCTGGGGCTGCTTTGGTGCTGGTAAAGTGGGAGATTTGTACAAGGTAAAAGGGATTTTAAATAAGGAAGGCTATCACTCCATTTTGCAACGCCATGCCATACCCTGTGGACAGCGCTTGATTGGAGCCAATTTCCTCCTACAACAGGACAATGACCCAAAGCACACCTCCAAATTATGCAAGAACTATTTAGGGAAGAAGCAGGCAGCTGGTATGCTGTCTGTAATGGAGTGGCCAGCGCAGTCACCAGATCTCAACCCCATTGAGCTGTTGTGGGAGCAGCTTGACCGTATGGTACGCAAGAAGTGCCCATCAAGCCAATCCAACTTGTGGGAGGTGCTTCAGGAAGCGTGGGGTGACATTTCTACAGATTACCTCAACAAATTAACAGCTAGAATGCCAAAGGTCTGCAATGCTGTAATTGCTGCAAATGGAGCATTCTTTGACGAAAGCAAAGTTTGAAGAACAAAATTAATATTTCAAATAAAAATCATTATTTCTAACCTTGTCAATGTCTTGACTATATTTTCTATTCATTTTGCAACTCATTTGATAAATAAAAGTGTGAGTTTTCATGGAAAACACGAAATTGTCTGGGTGACCCCAAACTTTTGAACGGTAGTGTATGTATGTACAGTGTTTCCCCTACCATTATATTAGGAGAAGAGGGAGAAGAGGGGATGATGCAGGAGACAGACAAAGATTTCAATCACGGGTATGATTATGTGGCTTTTGGCTGACTTTACAGATGTAACTTCAATTTAGTTGTTGCAAAGTTTTATTTATACTAATAGTTTACTGACATTTTTCATGTGTTTGATCAGGTGATGGATCCATATTTGGATGGCCTCATTGCCCATCTCGAGAGACGTTTCTGCGAGGTTGGAGTCGTGGCTGCATTTGGGATACTCGGTCCTCAAGCAGCTACACTCCCTGACGCCACACTGCACACACAAAACTGAGGATACTGGCAGAGAAGTTTTGTTCCCGTGTCGATTTTGGCACAGTCCTTGAAGAATGGGCCTCTTTCAAGGAGCAAGTGGTCGCTGGTCCACTCAAGGTTACTTAAAAATGTGACATTTTCACATGACATTATCATGAACACTATACTGTGTTACTGATATCATTTTTAACCTTTTCAGAACAAGACACAGCTGGCCATACTGTCTGATCTGTCCTCAAAATATGAGGAGTTTGGTGTCCTGTACCCAACTATGAGCCTGCTAGCTTCCATTGCCCTGACGGTCCCGGTCAGCAGTGTAAACTGTGAGAGGGACTTCTCAACCATGAACAGGGTAATAAATACTTTTCACAATTTGGATTGCTGCTTTAAGCTATCACTATTTTAAGCCTAACAGTTAATGTATTTGCAGGTCAAGACAAACATCCGCAATAGGCTGCAAGGAGACCATCTTGCAGCCTGCATGCGGATCTCAATAAATGGGCCAGACCTTTCTGACTTCCCATACCAAGAGGCTCTGGAAATGTTCTTCCAGAAGCCCAGAAAAATACACTGCAGTGACAAAAGCTGCACACTTTGTGGATAATTCCGTTCACGTTTAGTTCAATGTACAGTTAAAAATTGTTCAGATGCTATATTGACTGCTGTCATTAAAAGAAACACATGAACATCATGATTCCTTTGTGTCCGTGTCCGCCGCCCCCAAAGCTGTAAACCTAGGGGAAACACTGTAGCTATTTCCTTTAAATTCCTGAACCTTGATTTCAGAGTGCAGATACAAACTGAGAGTGTTTTGACGTGGAGCCTGAACACTGAACTTTCACATACACAACAACCACAACAACAAAGAGTGAGGCGGACACGCCCACCAACTCCCTGCAACAACTCCACACACTGGACCAACAGTAGCTTTCCATCCACAGACCTCTCTGCCAGTACTCATGAAGAAATGTGGGTTTGTTTTAACAGCAGCTTCTCTACTCTACTCAAACATGTGTCCATCACAACAACACACACACTTCCTGATCTCTGATCTGTTTTTTTATTTTTATTTTAAGAAAAGTACAGCATGAAACACAACTCGTCCAGATTTACTTTCTGTTTCTCGTTGTTGTGCTTCCTTGAATTTAAGAGTTTGAGTCTTCTTCTCCTTCTTTATTCGGATTATTGGCAGGTGACAACCAACGTCAAGGTGCATTACCGCCCTCTACTGTGTGTGTCAATATCCTACTTCCTCTTCTTCCCCATTCGGTAGCGTATCTCTTATTACCCTTGATATTTGATAGCTTCTCCTTTGTTCAGTTGAGTGGCGGGTGACAACCTCCTGTGTTGGGAGTGTATATCAGAGTTATCTAGCTCATATTAAATCAGTTTGTCCAATCCTGTCTCCCTCAGCTAATGGAACATACTCCCTATTCCAAAGGTAACTACTATTTCCAAGCTTAGTTCTTCCTCTCTGCTTTGCACTTTTCCTCTTGAGCTTTTCTCGTTCTCGAACACACTTATTAAAGTGAAGCATTACATGCTCCACTGACTCTTCTATAAAATATTTTGTGCGGGGGGGTTCAACACACAGTGGAAGGCGGTAATGCACCTTGACGTTGGTTGCTACCCGCCAATAAACCAAACAGAGAAGAAGAAGAGGCTCGGACATCCTCCGCAATTCATGACGGAAAACGCCCTTAAAATAACAATGTCTTTGAACAAGAGGCCGGGCTTTGTATTAGAGTCAATCTTTTTGTGGCTGTAATCTTCAACATTATTTGAGATCTTTAAAATTGTCTTTGGTTCTTTATCATGTCTTTGATGTGTCTATGACTTATGGTTGGAAGAAGATACCCATCATGTTCCATATCAAGGGCATTTTGTACTACCTTGGTCAGCAGCGCTAAGTGGAAAGAAACGGATCAAATAGACCTAAACCCAGATATGGAGGAGACTGCAATACAGACACTCACCATGGATACGTCTAATGCATTGGAGCTTCCCAGCATGACAGTTGAAACTATTCGCATGCTGATTGAGGATCTTTATACCAAGTTGACTGCGGAGCAGTGGGAACTGTTAAAATCAGAAACACCAGACAACGTCACAAGGTTTCTGTTGGCAGAACTTCTTCTGAACATGACTTTGTCTGTGTCCTCAGACCTGCTCACAGCACATGGACACAACGACTTTCCCTTTACTGTGGAGAGTGTCCAGTCCAGTCTGGGAGACGCTCTCCGTCAGAGTTTAGCACCGGGCAGCTTAAAAAAGTCTGTGAGTTTGGATCAACTCACTGAGTTGGTTGCAGAGGAGATGACAGAGAGGGTCAATTCCCGCCGGTCTGAGCGCTCCACCAGCGGATGCTCCACCAGCGGATGCTCCACCAGCGGATGCTCCACCAGACTGCCACAGTGTCACCAGACCACAGCCAACAAACTTGAGAAAATGGTCAATTGTGTTTGCAAAGTGTTGAAGAAATCTGCCGGCGACATCGAGGGCTCGTTCAAGCCGAAACTACGCAGTCAAAAGACATTTGAGCTGATAAACGAGTTCCCTAGGGGGAAACCAACCTCTTCACGCACTGACTCTTCATCACCCAGTTCTCGCTCTGACAGACGAACATCCTCAGAATCATCAGTCCGCAGCAGTGACTATAGGACAAGTGAGGCCGTCCAGGAAATCATCGGGAAGGAGGTGAGCGACATCATCGAGCCCTTTATGGACGAAATGTCCAAATCTGACCTGAGTGGGCTGATATCTGAATCTTCTCTGGAGTTTAAAGCTGCTGCAGATGAAATCTATCAGATAGTTAGTGAAGAGGAGAGCGTCAGATCATCTCATTCGAGTAGAGGCTCCAAATCCTCAAAGAGCAACAAGAAGTTTTGGAAAGGAGTGGGGAAGAGGATCAAGAAGCTTTTTGCAAAGTTTTTGGCCACAGCATCGATGCTCAAGATGGGGACACAAGTCAGGAAGAAGTTCAGTAAGGAGACCCAAGTCCCGAGCAGTGAGTCAGTCAAGTCTCTGATGGATAGTGTGGAGTCTCTGCTTCTGACAGAGACCAAGGACAGAGTTTCACCTGCAAACGCCCCCGTCCTTACCAATGTCCTCTATAGGTACGTCACAACTGACATTTTAGTGGGGAGTCCAGCTGAAGTCACGAAAGTGTCTGTTCCTAAGTCCCACAAAAAGATGTTCGCGGACATAAAGGAGAGAGTGATCAATTTCCTGCCATTGATGAACTGGTGGTTCTCAAAACAGGCCGGTGACTACACCAAGAGGGTGACCTCCGCTTTAATGGAGATTGAGCCCATCGTAGGATCTCCGGTCTCAGAGATCAACAGTGCAGCAGACGGGCAGAGCCCACAAAAAGATGTATGTCAATCTCGTCATCGACCAGTTCGTCACTCGAGTGTATGCAAAGTCCAAAGTGAACTTGTGTGACGAATCAATACACCTCACTCAATACCTGTTTGAAAAAACATGGCCCGAAGTCCAAGACATTGACTTAGACATGTCCCCAGATATAATCAATGTCCTCCACAAGGCCGTGTTCACGGACCTGTGTAAGATGTAGGACTGTCCAGAAACGCTGCTGCTTTCCATTTATCGAAAAGAACCAGAGGTCGAGAAAAGAATCGCCGCCTCTATGGAAAGCCACATGTCCAAAAAACCCGGCAGAATGTCCAGATTCTTCTCCTCTTTGAGCAGATTCTTTAAACGGTAGAAATGCTATTCCTTTAAATGAGGACGCGCATATACGTGTCTTCTACTGAAGGGGTGTGGATTCATCCAAACAAAAAAAAAAACACTGGGGAAACACTGATGGATGGATGGATGGATGGATGGATGGATGGATGGATGGATGGATGGATGGATGGATGGATGGATGGATGGATGGATGGATGGATGGATGGATGGATGGATGGATGGATGGATGGATGGATGGATGTGTGTATGTGTGTGTATTTGTGGGGATGGAGCAAGAGAAACACAGAGAGTAAAACAAATGAAAGGTCGGTTGGTTCTTTTCTGTCCCTTGCCTGAACTTTTGAGGTAACCGTGATGCCAGTGTAACTCTAGCACAGCTCAGAGCCTGCCATATGGGACTATGTGGCCCAGAAAGGTAGAGAGCATGAAGCAGAAAATAAGAAAGAGAGGGGAAGAGATAGTGAAAAGAGCCAAAAGAAAGACAGGGTGGCAAAGCTGTAAAAAAAAATAAAAAACCTCTGATATGTGTATAGACTGCCTGCAACAATAATCATCATACAATTGAATGCAATAAAATCCCTTTGCTGTGCAGTAAATCCTACCTTTAGTAAGTTTGTGTTATGACACTGTATATTTGTTGACACTGTAAAGAGATAATGATTTAACTCTCTGGTGTGTGTTTATACTGGACTGCAGCATATTTTAAAGTAAAGTTTCTCCATCCCAGCTTTACATATTATATGCAGGAGAAGTATTTGTACAGATGTATCCCTCACATGAACCATGGAATAAACTTGTATGTAGGTAACGTGTCTTACCTTCAGTGTCTCTGTGTCCCAGACCTTCATGGTCTTATCAAAGGAGCTGGAGACAAACATGCCTGTGTCGTAAGGATACCACTGAACTGTCTCGACACTGAATTTGTGGACATACCTGCTAGACCTACAGAGGAAAAAAAAAATGAAAAAGGGATGAACTGTAAGCAGAAAATTACCCATGTAGACATCCTAACTGAAACTGATTCTTTCATAAAATCTGCTCTGCTTTTCCTGTTTAATTCTTAAAAATGTAAGTACTATAACGTGGCAGCACATTTAAGTACTGCGAAATGTTGAAGAACAAACAAATGTGTCCTGTGTGGACTGTACATTCTTTTCAGCCAAGTTGGTGCACGTCTCCAAGATAAATGTTTCATAGAGCAACAACAAATAAAATCTGATGACTGTTCAGACTGAGGCCACATTTGATATGGATTGGATATTTTGATAATAATTTTAATGTGGACAAAAACATATTCAATATGGTGTTTTCTGTTTACGGTGCCATTAAAAACAGACACGTCACCGCTGTGTGAAGAAAAAATCTTACTCAGCTCACTTTACCTCTATGAACATTACAATATATATAGTGAAAAGACATGTCCTAGAATAACTAAGTCAGTGCAATGCTTCCCTCTAGTGGACAGAATGAGAAAATGGAGTAACATTTACCTGCCGACTGTACAGACGGACTTGCAGGTGTACTGTGGTTTCCCACTGAAGTTCTCCAGGTCGTAGATAACGATCACTCCATCTGCACCTCCAGATAACATGCTAAACAACAGAATAGGTGAACTTCACAAGTAGCATTATTTTGTCTCACACAGCTTTTCATAACTGAGGTCTGTGAATGTTTGTGTCTGGAACACTGTAGAAAGGTTAGGCAATGGAGTTTTTCAATGAAAAATCAATGATAGACAATATCATTGTCTATCATTGATTTTTTAGACAATGATAGACCTCTAATTATCTGTAGGAAAGAAAACATCTGCAATAATCTGTTACAGATTAAACATAACAGAAGGCTTGGTCTGATTCAAACTTGTGTTTACTGTTTTCTGGGTCAGATATGGAAAAACAAACCTAAAAATGTTTGCACAGGTATGTATTAAAATGTTTTAAATGTTTCCCAGGTATAGAAACAACTTACTGCAGTTGTTAGCTTGCAATTTTTGCAGTGTCCCATTCAGTGACATGTGGCATTTGAAATTGATGAGTCTGTATTTTATAGTAATGTGGTCATTTATAGATCTGGGGTGAACCAAGACTTACTATCTGCCCTCTACTGCTTCAATGTCAATAGAGTTGATGCCATTTCCATGGATTCGGTCCACATCTCTGTCAGGATTCAACTCCAGACCAAGGACCCTTTGGAGATACAGGAAGAGGAAAAGATCTACATCACTGATTCACACATTTTCAATATAAAATCTTTTTAGAAACATGAGTGTGGGAAGATCTAAATATTGGAGCAGAAAAGGGTGACGGTCACTCAAAGTAAAAATAATTTAGCTAAAGCTGCAAATATTGCCCAAAATTCTGTTTATTGCACAAATTAAAAAAACAAATCCATACAGGCATTATTCCTGAAAGCATACCCTTAAACCGATGACTGGGCTGTTAAACAATATCAAGATCACATAAATATAATTTCCATCAACAGCAACATAACAAAAGCCCAATTTCAATAAAAATGCTTGTGCAGAGAGGACAACACATAAATGATGTACCTCAGATTTATCAAATGTTTTGCTGTTTATCAGGTGTTTGTCGTTTTAAAACTACACAACCTTCACTCAGGAGCAAGAAATCAGCCTTTAAACTTAAAACCAGCAATAATGTGACATTTATCGTGATAATTATTGTTATAAACTGATCATCATCATCACATGAACATGTCTATCTTGATATAATGTTTTGCCACATGACCCAGCTCTACTTTGACTATTGCATTTAGCTGTATGTATGCACAGGAGACTGGGAACATATGCAGCATAATAACAGAGGTTGTATTTAACGAGATAATACCATTATCATCCATACATTATTATAAAGGTAGAGATAATAACGTTGTCTCTCTTTGTGTTGTTGTCTCTCACCTTCTCGTGGACTCAGCTCGTCGCAGTCTCAGAGGATCGTCCAGTCCTGTCTGCCTCGCCGTCAGAAACCCCAGCATCGTTTCAGTGTGAAGATAAAAACCTATTTGAATTTAAAGTAAGGTTACTTTTAATCTATGCTACCGTTGGCTAACCTAGCTCGTTAGCTACAACGATGTGGTTTTTTTAAATCCATAAATCAATCTCCATGCGTCTGCCACCGCATTATACTGTAATGTAAACTACCCGGTGCTTCGATATGTTATTTTAATATCGTTGCAATACTATTTTTGGTGTTTTCTGTTAGTTTTTACACCAACGTCGGCTAGTTTTTGTGGTAGCATCGCTTCAGCGGGCGGCCATTTTGGAAAACCTAACGTCTAGTCTATGCGACGATTGGCTTGTGGATCCGAGCCGTCCAATCAGGGAGTAGGTTATTGCTTCTCCCTCCCCGGCTGCGGGACACTTGCACGCACACAGCGGAGAGAGAGAGAGAGAGAGAGAGAGAGGGCAGAAGGGGCACACGACTTCAACAGGGACGCACAAACACTGCCCCCCCGATAACACACCTCCGCGTCCCCCGGGACCATGAGCCGGGTTGCCTCAGCTCTCCGGCGGACGTTTGGGATCGTACGCGAGCACGTCGGGACGGATCATCTGGGGAATAGATATTATGTTGTCCCGGAGCAGAAGACATGGACAGGTAGGTGTAGCATTGTTGTGCTAAAGTTAGCCCCCCCCGCCCTCCTTCCCCTCTCCTGAAAACGTTTAACAACACCTGTAGACTCATTAAAATGCCTTTTCCAAGCAGTTATTGCATATATTACACGTAATATAGTGTATATATATATTACTTAAATGCGCACGCACCTCTTGTTTACAAATGGCTGCTCTTACTGACCTCTAGCTCAAACCCTTGTTTGACAACACAGCGTCCTTCACTGTATCTAGCATCTGAATTTCCCCGGTGTGGGAAATCTTATCTTATTTTATCAACATGTCTCCACTTTCTTCCTTAATGTGTTGTTTCGTCTTCATCTATACCTCCTTTCACTCTTGTAGTATTATGAGCTTGGCCCTAGATGGCGACACTATCTCAATAAAGGCTTTTCATTTATTTTTTTTATAAGATAACTTCTTTTTATATTTGATGAAACTCTCTGCAGTTTTTTTTTTATAACTTGTTCTTGTAGGGGAGGCAGAATGTGGTGCAGTCCTCACAGCTCCACTGCCTCCGGCCTTCGGACAGAAAAGGACTCCTCCTCCACTGTTCACAGATGAAATGATTACTTGTCTAGGATGAGGATTTGGAAGGAGGTCACATATCCCTCCTGAGACGTGGCAAACAGTTCGCAATGCTCAAGCCAAGCAAGTAGATCTGTGTCATCAAGCGTAACCATGGTGGGATAGCAGGGACCATGTCTGTCTGGCTGGCTGGCTGGGAGGTCAAGGACATGCTTGTCGTCCTTTCAAAGTTGATGCCCGGGCTTACTGTGAGTCCTTCTCTTGTTGCCATGTCTTTCTCATTCAGCATCCTAAAGAGGTGTCTTTGGATGAGGAAGATGGTGAGTCATGCTTGTCACTCCAGACAAGAGAAATAAGGTTTGGTGTCATTTAGAACTGAGATATTGAAAAAATCTCCTTTGCTTTTAATAAATGGAAGAAATAGAAAAAAGTTATGGAAATGTCCACAATGGGGGCATCCTGATGAATTAAAGGCACACAATTCCTGTCCTTTCCTACTTTAATTCATTAGCAGCATCCAGACTAGATATCCCACGTTCCCCTCCCCATTCCACCTTAAATCATCAACAGCAGGGGTCCCACTCAGTCTATAGGCCACAGGTCAGGGGTCACAGGCTGAAGAGCACAACCTTTGTCTGCTCCAGACATGACACCTCTTGGTTAACAAGCCACGGACATTTGGCTTATTGGTCACAAAGGTTTATGTCTCATGATATTTGCCAGATTTATTGTGCCTGAGCAGAGTTTTTTTCCAATTTATTCCGGATATTTCATTTGTGTTCTCTGAGAGCACAACACAGCAGTAATGTAGAGATAATCTCATCCCACCTACACATTCTTGTGTTTGTCTCCCTCTCTTGGTGCCACATTACACAAGCCAGATAAAGTTTATCTTTGACCTGCATAGCCTGAATAGATATCCGACAGTATATTTACATTTAGAGTTGCATTTCCGAGAGGATGAAACCAAACGGTTTGGTTATTTTGTTTTGCCGTAGAGAGAATCACCTCTGGCAGGCTGCGGCCTTCTTTCTCACTGAACTTGACTTTGTGCTTCACCTTTTTCTCTGCAGTTTTCGGGAAAACTCGTGCCCACCTTTATATTTATAATTCATTACAAGGCTGTTCCTCCACCCCTGGCTGTCAGACTATTCAAATGAGTCATCACAAGAAGCCCGTTTTCCAGCTCGCTACAGGCTACCGCATTCACTGTCTGATCACAATGACAGAAAAAATGAGAAACACTTGTTCCAAGCAGACGCACTCATAAATGCCAAACATGCACATGCTTGGAGTCTAAATATACATTAAGCACGTGGAAATATATGGTGCAAACATTTGTCTCCTTTTTTTTATTCCACTCACCCTGTCCAGCCTTGTGGAACTAAAGCAGATGCATTATTCAGTCCATATGTCTTGCTAAAGCGGGCTCTTTTTGATCTTAAACTGATAGGCCAAGCGTGGGCTCAGGGCCTCAAGGCATGGACCGCAGGGCTTTCCACTGCAGCACATGAGTAGTGGTTGAAGTAGGTGAGGAGTCTTTTTCCTTTCTTTCTGTGTCTCTCACTTTTTCTCTTATCCCTGCCCGCTTCTTCTATTTATTTGTCCATCCCTACTGCTCAGTGCGTCCCTCTCTACCTTTAGCCATGCTTTGCTGCTCCCGTGTTCTACCTCTTTCAATCTGTTAACTTTAAAAAACTGGGGCATAAGCGGTTCTGCATGCGGCGGGCCACATATGAGGACGTTAATGGTCGCTAAGGCAGAAAATTAAAAGGAAGCAACGCAATTAACTTTAATTCACTATAGTTTAATTTGTATAGCCCCTAATCACCACATACATTATCTCAAGGCCTTTTACATAAAATGGTTACTAGGAACTGGTAGAATAGGAACAGTTGTGCAAGGCCCTGCCTGACATACACAAATGTATCAGCGGCGAACCTTGGCCTCCCGTTCACTTCCAATCTGTGCGAGCAAGGAGGCGAATAAAACATTTGCTTTCTGTGGCGAAGCATTTGGCACCACGGCTTCGTATGGAGTTCAACTTTAGTGAATTTTGACCTGCTGCATTCGCTTCGCATTCACGTTTGTGTGACAGGGGCTTAACTGTCATATTTAAGCTCTGTCAGACAGGTTGTTATAATGAAAATAACTGATAATAATTGTTGAGTAGTGTCGGATCTCCTTGTCTTAGAAGGTTTTGTTTTGTCCTATTTCAGTGGTCTTTTAGTAGGTTGGCCCCTTTTTTTTGCGTTCACATAGTCCTTCCTTCCCTTGCCCCTCCCCTTCATTGCTGCCTCTTGATTTTCCTTCTTTGAAGCCAGTCCAGTAAAGATTTATATTCAAAACATCGGAGCGGTTCATTAGTGTGGAGAGCTAGACCCAGCAGAAAGCTTAGGACGCCCCTCGCTACTCCAATGCGGCTTCACATCAAAATGAAAAGGCCCGGGTCTGAAGTACACACCTCAAGAGAGAGAGAGTGCGAGAGAGAGAGTGCGAGAGAGAGACAGAGAGAGGAGCTCTGTCTCCGCCTTTAGAATAGGTCCAGCTACAGAGGCCTACTGTGCGCTGCACTGGGCCATGGAGCTGCACTGATTATTGTCTACAAGCAGGGCTACAAGAGAAAAGCCACTGGCAATCTGGACAGTGGTCTTTAGAAGGTCTTTGCCTTGGTTTTGGCCCCATAGAGCTGAATAGAGAATCTATATTCTCCTCTCTTTCTGTGTGCGTCTGTCCCCCAGGCCCCGGCTCTGCCTCACACTGCATGGGGCGCCATGTCATGCTGCCCAGATGAAAGCGAAGCATTCTGCGGACGGGCTCATTCGTCTTCGGTAGTGGGCCCGCAGCTTTGACGCCTGCCTTCCCTCCCTTTATTTAGGAAGAGAGGCACACTGACATTATCGGCCGCTGCAGGCACATTTGAAAATAATTGCCTGTATGATTGCTATTTTTCTTACCTCTTTGAGGAGATGTAGCCTTTGTCTTGGAATCAATGGCTGCTCAATACTGGACAGGGGAAAGACAGTTTCCTTTCATGTCTCCGTGAAAAGGATGTATTTTTAGCGCTATTCATTTTAACAGTGTGTGCCATGCAGTTTTAATCTATTGGTCCTCTGCACTGTGTGGAGAATGGAAGGGATTCAGAGGTTCTTCAGAGGTGTGCCACGCGGTTACAGAGAAAAGATGCATTGACTTGTCGTCCTATCACTATCCCTCTCTCTTTGTCTATTATTTATTTGATTCCCCAGCTCCTGTTCTATGAAGTGAAAAACTGAAAAGGCCTCACTTCTGTTATTTTCAGGATGGGCGACTCCTGGGACAGAGGAAAGAGGTGTGTGTGTATTGTTGCATTAGTGTGTGCATCTGTGACTGTATACATGTATGCGTGTGGCACAAAACTTCACATTCTCAGTAAAGTGTGTGTGTATCTGCTTTGTATTCTTAAAAAAGAAGGGGGAAAAAACGCGATTGTGTGTTTTCTCTCCACTTCATGCCCTAACACACTTAGCACAACAACAGATGGCTGTGTGTCATCAGAGCGTTGATTCAAGCCACATATTTCCATGAAAAGAGTCACAGCGGAGAGAGTCGAGGGTCCAAATGGCTGTTTATTCTGCCACAAGTCATCCCCAGGGTGTGATGAAGGAAGGTCTATCCTACAGTAGGACACCAAGTCGGTGTTTACCACGGAGCAGCTATGTCCGGAGCCGCCACAGTAAATCATGTTAATTGATCAGCAGCTTTGCAATGCATGGGGTTTAAATGAAGGTTGTTTAATCATTATAGGAAAAACCAAGTGGCTTTAGCTCATCTCGCTGTATTGTGGGTGCCAAGTGTGTGTTTGTGTGTGCGTGTGGTGGAACATCATGGAGTGGCTTAACTACTTCATTAAAAAGGCATTTGAAAAGATGGATGCTGAAATGAGAAACAGGCACACTTATTTCCTATGGTAGAACATTTCACATTGGCCTAGTTCCAGGATCAGTGGTTTAAGCGTTTTGGAGGCCTATAGTGTTCTATATTATATTTAAATTTCAGACTCCCATCTGTCTCAAAACCTACACATTTTAATTGAATGTTATTGTTTCTTCCTCCTGCGAACTGATTTGCTGTTTGGTGATGACAAGACAACAAATTCATCAAATTAATTTCTCTATTTGGCTTCAAAGTGATCCACTGTCCGGTGCATTCATGTCTCTGTTTGGTCAGATGGCCAGCGAGGTGTTTTGACACCTCAGGGCTCCGTGTCTGTCAGAAACTCAGCTAGGAAGACTGACAGACAGACTGACGCACGAGCAGACATCTCCTGGAGCCCTCCTCTGCTTATTCAATTCAGAATATTTTAATAACGCAGACAGGCAGAGAGAGAGAAATAAGGCTAGGAGTATAAGGGAGGAAAGATAAGGCCGGGGGAGACTCTCGGAGGGTGGAGAAGAAGGTGGGGTATGGAAAGTGAGTGACAAAGAACAAGGGGGATGCTGACATATGGGGTGAAATTATAGAGTGGGGGGAAGAATGGAGAGAGTGAACGTGAAAGGAGGGTTTCTGACAGAAAGAGGGTGAAATGAGTGGGTGGAACAGGCAGACAGATAGAAGGGGAGAGAGAGAAGGTGGAGGTAGGTTAATGGCGAGAGGGAGTTAGGGGGGAGACTGAAGGTGCAATGGAAGGGGGTTGGATGGGAGTGATGGAGGTAAATAGAAAGGGGTGGACAGCTTGGTGTATGGACATCACATGCACAGGCCTCAGAGGAGCCGGGGAGGAGAAAAGGGAAGGGTGGTGGGGGTTCACGCCGCTCCACGGCCGCACAAAGGACGCCGACTTCCTGGCTCAACACGCTCCTTTTCTATAACCCATCGGGCAGGGAAGAGACTTCAAGAGGATGGGTGGTCTTAGGCGGAGGGGTCTAAAGTATCCCTTCCCACCCTCAAGTACGCCTGCGTTTAGTTAAAAGTAACACACAGGGGAAATCAGAGTCTTCTTTTCAGCATGTTATTACTTCTATATGAATTATTCTCCTCTGTTCTGCCGTGAGTCGCTCAAGCCTCAGCGGGATCGACAGCAACAGGGACAAACAGAATGAGGGCTGAATAAAACAAAAAAAAAAACAGAACGGCAGCAGCAGCAGGCCTACTTTGTGTCTCTAAGCTCCTCCTCTCACCAGAACTGATGCAAAACAACGGCTGGCCTTCTCCCTCTGAACCTCATCACAAGACTCAGGGCTAATGGGTAACCATGGTTACAGGCCTCACACATCCTCACCATGCTTTTTTTTTTTTTCAGGGGAAAGAGATTGGAGGGAGAGCGGGGTGAGGGTTTTCAGTATTGGTACCTGGTTGCCCTTGTATCACTGATGCTTATCGGATCACTCCGTCTTCATAAAGCTGGCCATTACCATGCACGTGCTGGTCCCCCTGCATCCCTCCCCTGCTGAGCTGTGTGCAGGAGAGGAATAAACTCAGCTCAACACAGGCGGGTGAGCGCGCTACTTCAGGATGACTTTTTGTTCCACTGCAATGTCAGACCCAAAACGTGAAGACTATAGGAGAAACAACCGCACTATTGCATTGGCATTTGAAAATGCATCAACTCTGCTACGGAAGTTCCTGGAGTTTTAGAACGGCTAAAGCAGAGAAGTTTGGAAACGTTGCTGGTCCGTTTTTAGTTTGAAACCTCCAGGGCTGCTTTTTAGTCTGGACGGGCAGAAACTGAGAGTTTTGGAGACAATGACGTTGACACTATTGCTTGCTGATTGGGTCTTTTTGGTCACAACGTACCCTTCGCTGATTCGACCGACTCTTACCGCATTTCTCCCTCCAGGAAGAAAACAACCAGTACTAGCCTCGGCTACCAATGTAGAACGCAACATGAATGATTAATTACAAGTTGCTGACCCTGTTGTCTTTGCTAACAGCTGTTGTGCAGTTAAATTCCGCATTTTGCAATGATACCACTGTTTACATGTGTAGGAGACAAGCTATTATTCGAGCAATCTGCGAGAATTCTCCAACCGAATGCTTGATGTTTACTCCGGCACGTGCATGCTCCATGTATGTGAGTGGTCACACGATATGCGTTTTCAGGCGCGCTAGTATGGACTGAGTATAAAACTGGTGAGAGAGATGGAGTTGCAAGTGGTAGCTTTTGTGAGAGAGACATGCAGCACAAGATGCCTGGAATGACATTGTGGAGGTGAAAGACCTCTCGGGTCGCCCCCAGCCGTTCTCACCTGGGAGCTGATGTGTGAAGTCAGGAGATTGTGTGTGTGTGTGCGTGTGTGTGTGTGTGTGTGTGTGTGTGTGTGTGTGTGTGTGTGTGTGTTGAAGCAGGTGATGGAGTTTAGCGGGGTGTGTTCAGGGTTCAAAGAGCAACCCTCAGAGCGCATCACGTCTTATTCTAACGAAGGGAGAGGATAGGCGGGCCTGCCGTTCTATTGGCTCCCGGTCTCGCTGCCACGGCAACCCCTCACCCATCCTGCCTTCCTGTCTCCTCCCCTCCAACCTCCCCCCGGTTCCACAGCCAGGCTCACACAGATGAGTCGTGCTCAGACAGGTGAGATGGCTCATGAATATTTATGTGGTGGGATTTCATTCCTCCTGCCGCTGGCCCCTCCCCCTCTTCAACGCAGTGCTGCGTTTGTCCTTCACGGTAAGAGGCAGTGTCCTCGCTCCTGTTCCTCAGGTTAATCTGCCTGCTCTCTAGTGTGTGTGTGTGTGTGTGTGTGTGTGTGTGTGTGTGTGTGTGTGTGTGTGTGTGTGTGTGTGTGTGTGTGTGTGTGTGTGTGTGTGTGTGTGTGTGTGTGTGTGTGTGTGTGTGTGTGTGTGTGTGTGTGTGTGACACTGGTAAGTAGGTTTCCCCTAGTGAGTGATGAGAAGGCAGACCTGTCACAAGGGTGCCTGCTGAGCTCGAGAGCTCCTAACACCCCTCCTCCCTCTCTCCCTCCTTCTCTCTGCCTCTCTCTCACTCCCTCTCAAGGTGGGGGAGACAGAGGGCACAGGTCTGAACTGTGAAACAGAATGAAGGCTTACAACCAGTTTGATGACTGTAGTCTGTGACAAGTGCAGACGACAGTACATGAAGTAAATTATAACATATCAACATTTAGTAATACATACACAGTAAGTGGAGTTATTTATATTACATAATATGTATAATTCGTTTTTCAGACATTGACTCAGGTAACTTGTTATGGACAATTTCTTTTTTGTTGTTTCATTATTTCAGCGACTAAACAATTAATTTGTTAATTTGAAAAAATAATATATAACGGTTTTGATGATTGTATGCTGCAATATTTATTAGTGACAGCTTATACATTTGTTATATGTTTAGGGTTCCTTACCTTTCATCTTCCTCATTTAAATCCATTCTAAAAAATACAGACAAACTAAGCAATTTTAATACATAATTTTAGTCATTTAGAAAATGATTTTTTTTAAATTTGAGTAAGACTCATTGTTAATCTATGTTTGTTTTATATCTATAGATGTCTATCTTTGTTTTTGTCCTTGTGTTTGTGTAGGTTTGATTAAAAAAATAAAATAAACATAAAAATGCTAAGCAAAAAAATCTAGATTACTTGGTAATGCAGCCCCTTAAATTGAAACCACAACAAAAACAATGTGCCAGGACAGTTAATTCTGTTCTGCTACATTTGCTGAAGATTAGGCCGTTACACAGTGAAATTACTTCTTTAACAAACTCAACGTCCACAAGAAAGGTTGTTGTTGTTGTGGTTGTATTGTTTATCTCGCACACAAGTTTTTATTCATTCTTATATCAGTCCCTGTCAGGTAATTACATTTTCAGAGAGCTGGTGCGTTTCCTTTGTACTTGTGTTGTAAAAACAGAACAGCCTTGGCCTGCATGTTTTTTCCGCTGTTGTCCCAGATCAGAAATTACAGAGAGAGCGAGAATCACCCCAATCACACTGACAAGCCTCCTCCCAATGTGTATGTGGTGGGAGGATCAGCCATGTTTCATAAATATATGTACATACTGTATTTGGTATTCAAATCCAAGGATAAAAGCCGTGGTGGAAGGGGTTTAGTCATGCTGCAAAAGTAACAAGACAAGAGGAGAGCCATGTTGGAGTGTGACAGAGTGGAGGGGGAGATGCAACCTAGTGGAGAGAGACAGAGGGGAAAAAAGTGGGTGCCTCTCTTTATGCTTATTAGTTCAGCATTAGCTGTAGCTAAGCACATTTCTTGTGGGGACTGTATCATAATTGTACCATTTCGCTCTGCCACCACCCACACCCAATGCAAATATGGATACGATCTGTTTATAATTAGCATATCTGTTAAATGTATTTGTTAGTATTGCCTAGAGAACATAGCCTTTTGTTTGCCGGCAGTTGTTGTTGTTGTTGTTGTGCTCATTGCGGGCTGGTTTCTAGGAAACCGTTTCTCATAAGACACTTTAAGGCATATACATGTAAACAAATATGAGGATCATAGAAATGTGTTTTTAAGATAAAGTGGGAGCGAGGGCTGTGTTTTTCGTCAGACCTTGATATCAGGAAAACTAAAAACCTGCAGAGCTGGAGCCTGTGAGGCCCTTTAGTGACAATCTAGTGGGAACCAAAGCAGAACCAAAGCAATGCTAGCCTAATTAGCTGACCTGATTACTATACAGGCTGGATAAAGTATGGAAAGGAATCATCTTTGTAAGGCGTGATTGTCTATAATGGAATACGTTTTTAAAACTAATAAACGTAAGCCACAAGCTGAGCAATAACACAACTTCCTCTATATATATATACACACACACACACACACACACACACACACACACACACACACACACACACACACACACACACACACACACACACACACACACGGTGCTTCTTTTGAGTGCCATCATTCATCCATCCCTGTGCCATAGCTATCTGTTATGGCTGAAGTAAACATTAAGGCCATCAGTCTGCAGCTTGTGTGGAGTCGGTTGCCTCCATTTGTCCATGTCCAGTCAGCTGCGGAGAAACGGTGATGGAATCTTGACAGATTGTCTGTGTTTTGGAGCGTGTTGTTTTCCTTGCCCATCCATTTCTCTCCTCCTAGCCATGTTTGCCATGCATCATCTCTCTCTCTCTCTCTCTCTCTCTCTCTCTCTCTCTCTCTCTCTCTCTCTCTCTCTCTCTCTCTCTACCTCCTCCTTCCCTGGCTCATCATTTCACGGAGGGATGGAGGCGATGGACAGACATCCCGGCTACCTGCAAAGGAGGAGAAACTATATGAAAACACAGCACTCGTCATTAGCGTGAACGTTGTATGAAGCTCGGCAGCGCCACACAAAGAAACAACACAACTGACTCATTTTTTCCCCCCCTTCTTTCAATTCTCCGGCTCTCTCTTGTTCTGTCTATATCACTCTCCGTCGCCCCCCTCAGCCTCTGTACCTCCGTCTTCATGTCATTGTGTGCCATGCCAAACTTGCCTAATCAGCAGATTCTACCAAAAATAATTGGCGGTGGCCTTGCTGCTAGCGAGCGTCGTGCTGTATACAGATAGGGGAAAGGAGCACTTAATATTCCTCGCAGCTCGCACCTCTCCTGTTGTCTGTGATATCTGACCTCTTTTGTCTCCTGCTCGGCTTGATGTTGATTTTGGAGGGCATTGTTAGCCGGTGCGCTGTGATTGGAAGAGGGTTGTCAGCGAGGGGGGCTGTGGTTGGTTGGGTTAAAGGGAGCCTCATTTGCATAAAGGCTTAGCCCAGATTTGGAGCCACTCAGCGAGATCTGAGGAGAAGGGCCCGAGGGCCACGAGGTAATCATCCATGGCCTGTCACAGCGCTGTCATCCCTCTGTGTATTTGTGTGTGTCTGTGCGTCTGTCTGTATCTGTGTGTCTGAGTGAGCAGGAGCCTGAGAGCATTGTGTCTGCACCTCTTTGTGTTTTTGTTTGTATTCCTTTGCGTTTTGTATGCATCATTGTCGAGCATCTCCTGTCTCACTCTTGCTGCCTCTCACTGTCTTTTTTTTTTTTTTTTGGTTTCCCAGGAAGACATGTCCGTGCCAAGCGGATGGTAGAAGCAGCCAATCCCACAGAATACGAATATATAGAAGGCAGCATACCGATGGAGTGGGACGGTAAGTGTGGACCGCATCATCACTGTAACACACTTTATCACTAACATGGATAAATGACAATGTTAACAAAAGAGCTACCCAGCAGAGTATACAAAGAGCCGCACAAATAAAATGGAATAACAAATTCACGACTGCATCTATTGGGGCCTAGGCTAATCCATTGATTTCTTTTAATTTATTTTTTATTTCATACTGTGGGATGGGGGTTGGGGAAAAAGCGTATTCATGAGTTTATCAAAGACGCCTTCTGCTGGTGTTATACAACCGTAGCATAAAATAGTGTTTCGAATTTCTTACAACTGGATACAAACTGTTCCCTCTGTCTCAGACTGGCTTTATCCACCTTAAACCCCTCATCCTGCTTCGCCCCATCCCTCATGCATTTTCATCAGGATGCAAATAAGAAAGGGATAAAAGAGGCCCAGAATCCCTGTGCTAGCTGAAGGAAGAGTTAGAAAATCTCTTTCTCTCTCTCTGGCTCCCTTTAACCTGCTCTGCTGTGCAGCCAGCTCAGCCAAAATAGAGCTCTTTCAAAAAAACAAAAAAGAGATAGAGAGATGACAGACAGACACAGTTCTGCTCAGGAGCAGAAAGAAGGACAGAGGTATTGATGGAGAATGACAGAGTGTGTACTTTCAAATTCCAAGATCAGAGCGGATCCACACTTTCTCTTCTGAGACGCAGTACTCAGTGGCCCTGCTCTGCCTCGACTAATGCAGCATTAGTGTTTTGAGCTCATTGTGCGTATATGTGGCTCGGATGTTTCACCGTTTCGCTTGTTTCCCCCATAGTTTGCTGAGAGGAATGAAACAAAACAAACCCTGGATGCACTCCCTCTACACGCTGGGTTACTCGGTAGTTCACACTGAGCTACTGTAGTGCCCTGAAACTCAGTGGCGCCGTAGCTGCAGCCTTTAAATATGACTGCAGGTTTTGTTTGTGCAGCGTATGTTTGTGTGGGTGTTCTCACTCTGTTTTTTCTTTTTTTTTCCTCCTCTCTCCTCCTCCAGCTTGGATCCGAGGCAGACGGAAGGAGCCCCCCTCCGTCGAGGTACGTCTCCCCCCCCACCCAGCTTCCCTGCTGTGCTGATGGTTGGACTCCAGGGGACTGGTTACATGGGAGGGAAAGATGGAAAAGAGAGGCTTTGATTTGTTTTATCTTCCAGTTTCGAACTGAATCCAGGAACTTTGGGGGACAGGTGTTAAAATAAACAGCAGCAGAAGTGCATTGATGGTGAGAGTGAGAGCAAAGACAGCCTCCGAACAAGGGGCTCACTGACACCATGTCCTAGTTTACTTTCTTTTTTTTCTCCAGCAGAAGCCTGCATCTCGGCTTTTTGTGTTTTATTTCTGGCAGTCTCCAAGATGGGAATGGTGAAGGAGTGCAGTTTTTCCCCTCGTGTACCTCTCACTGGGTTTATTGCTCTTATAATGTGAGAATGCTGGAAATTATTTGGCCGGCAAAATGTGGGTCTATAGGAAATCCCTTGGAAGGCCAATACCCAGGCACTCCTTCTATCTCTCTGTCCTCTGTCCCTGCCAGTGGCCAATGCCATCCCCTGCCTCTATTGCCAGAACATTCTCTTCCAATTTTCTGCCTTGCGTCTGCCCAATAGCTGCCATCGACAGCTGGACAGTGTTGATGTGGCCAAGGCTTTACTCCCAGCACATTACCCTACCCCTTGTCACGCTCCCTCTCTTCCCGGTCCAAGCCGACATAAATTGATTGGATTAAATCCTGTCATTAACAGGCTGGAAAAGCAGCTCAGTATGTTTGTCTCTCTCCCCAAAGCGGGGCTTTTTGGCCACGTCTCTCCCCCTCTCTTTTCCAGTCCCTCAGTTCTGCCAACACACAACATCATTATGCCCAGTCCTCCCTTCCTTTTTGGCTGCCCGTATTAGGGAGAGGCTAACATCACTGGACACTAGCTGTGTCTCAAGTGGGTAACTATTCCACTGGTGGACCAAGTTCAGAATCTAATTGTTTCCATGAGTTGGAATGGTTGTTTGTATTACAGATGCCTCCTGTCACGTTAGTTTACCGAGCCGTTCCAAGCGCTACATTTTTAACCAGAGTTTATTGGACCAATATAGGTTAACTGAACACTCTTGTTCTTTTCCTAATAAATGTCCCACTTCATACCCGACACATGCACACATTTGTTCCTGGAAGCTGCTGAGTGCAACTCGACATCCCTTCTACTTTTGACTAGTGAGCAGCTGATGTTCCGTGTTTTGCTCCAAGACTCCAAAACAGAGGTGGTTGATTCAGGAGGGAAAATCATAGCTGGTCTGGTGTTGCAGGATATTGTGGAGGTTCCATTAAGTTATTTTGCAGTCACACTTTTGCAGAGTTAATGAAAAGATTATTATTATATATAGTTGGGAATTACTTTTGAAAATATGACATGAATGTCAACAATTGTCAATGCATTTACTTAAATAAATAATAAATAACTCTAGGCCATATCCTTATTTAAGGTTTTCCATCCTTCCTAAACCATGAAAAAAGGGTTACATTGAATTACAAAATGTCTTAAAAACTCAGAATAAACATGTGTGTCCACCTTTGTATTTTATAGGAGCTGGTGAAGAATGAGTCTTACAGGACGCAGATCAAGCTGAAGGCCAAGGAGGTGGAGGAGAAAGATCTGGCCCTGCAGGCCAAGGAGTATGAAGAAGGGCTGGTGGCGACTCCTGCGAGGACTCTGGCTGAAGGTCATGCAGCCGCCACTAGTTTCGGGAAGCAGGAGATCAGCGAGGACCCCACCAGCACGGCAAACACCTTTCAGCCTGGCTCCTGGATGCCCACTTCCAAGAAATAGACTGAGATGTCCACACACACTGAAGCTGCTATGCAGTATAATGTGAACTAACAGAAAAGCCCCACAATAAACACTGCCTTTGTGAAAGTGATATTCAATTTTTGTCAAGACTTGATATTGTTTTTTTAAATATGAAACATCATTCACAATAATCCACTGCAAGTGAGCAGCACACAAAGATATGACCTCAGTAAGGACCAGTTTGATCAGCTCATCTTGGAGTCAGTCTCACATAATCCTGCATTATGTTTCACAGAGGAAGTGTTTATTTCGAGGCGGTTTTATTGGTCTGTATTACATCATAAAGAGGTTTATATTTTTCTGGTCTCTTATTATATTGAATATACACAAAGACAACATCATCTTGAAGCTGAGATATGTAAGTGATGTGTTATTTAATGTAGTTGAAAGGTTTGTTAGTGAAGAAAAACACTGGAATTGCTCATTAGTACACCGGCTACAAATGTTTCAGGGATACTGAAACAAATAATTGTTAATTAAATCGGCATTACATCTGTACTGAGGCAAATCAAAAATGTTTTAATTACACATCAAGAATTCAGCTATGTCCAAAGAAATGATGCAGATGTAATTATCCTTCAGAAAATAAAGGGTTTAAGTGTAAAGATGAGTAGAACGAGATGTGGTGAAAGCAGGTGGGAAAGTAAAACGCTGTGGGAAAGATTAAAGAACACATGTGAAATTAAATGAAATCTGTTCAGTCCAGTCCACGGTGTAATGAGACTGTAGTTACAATAAATGCTGTGTTAATGGTTCGGTTCATTATGAAGGTGGTGTCCACTGCTTTTAAATCAAGGCCTATTAATCACAAGTTAAAGTCATGAATAGTGTTAACAGTAAACTGAAGCTCTTTCACCTGAGGTCAGACTTTATGTTGGCTACAGAGCTGATGAAGAAAGGAGCTTAAAACAGAAAGCTTGACTTGTAAAAGTCCAACAGTTGAAAACATGGTCGTCTTCCTACACATGTACATTTTTTTTCTAAATGCTCTCAGGAGATGCATCCAGGGATGAATAAAAGTTAATGAGGAAGAAAAAGGGGAAAACGAATATGCTGAAATGTGCATTTGTCCACCTGTCTGTGTTCAGAATTATCGCTTTTAACTGCTTCTTTAAAGGCTCACGAGTGCTTAGAATTACAGTACCTATAAAAACTATTCATCCCACTGGACTTTTGAATGTTTTATTATTGTACAACACTGAGTCGCAGTGAATGTAAAACCATTTTTTAGACTAATAAACAGAAGACGACTCAAATTGAATGCAAATAGTTATGTTAAGAACAGAAAGTGAATAAACATACGATTATTGTTGCTTAACAGTAAAACCTGGTCTAAATAATCCTGGTTGTGTCTGACAGTCAGTACATTAAATCCTGACTGCATGCAATATGGTTTATTGTCACACAAAACGAGGGGGGGGGGAATACTTTTTAAATAGTTTTAATTAAAATCGCTTGTGTTAATTCCACAAAAAAGAAAATGTTCTTATCAACCATGAAAACTTTATTGATTAAAAAGTTATAATTTGGATACTTTGCGAGTGACGTGGAGAAAAAGTTCCAGTTTGCTCGTTACATCGTCAATTCAGCAGAACAGAGATGCCAACAATGGAATGCAAGGTGTTGCAACAGCTGCACAATATTATCAGCGGATTTCTGTATAAAACACATCATACAGATAACCACTGCGCTCTTGCTGACCTAAGTCCCACCGGGACAAGCCTCCTCCAGGCAGTACTGTCCGTCTCAGCACTATTAGGCCTGTGGGGCCAATGTCCCTCCTCCTACCACGGACATGAGGCGTGGTGGCCCTGTGCTGACGGTAGGGCTGGGACAAGGAAGGGCACCATGTCATTATTTGGAATAAGGAGGGCCGTGAGCGTGGTGGGTGCTCCTCCTTATTTGTTTCTTCTATGCCCCCATCCTACCCTCGCAGACTCAGTCCTTCTTGGTCCTCTTGGTTGCCTTGGCTATGTTTTCCTGACGTTTCTGCTTTTTCTTCTGTTCCCGGTCACGCACCTCAATCATCTTGGCCAGTTTCCAGGACAGCAGTGCACTGGCAATGAAGAGAGGTGTGAGAGCCAGTATGACAGTGGTGAGGAAACCATAGGGGTCTTTGGCAGCCCACTCCACCACGTACTCTGCCCATGCCCGAACGTCAATCATCCTGCTCGGGAACGAGGAGGATTAGTCGGACCTGAGAGGGGGGGGGGTCAGAAGAGAAAGGAGTGAATAACCAGGGCTGCGTGATGTGTCAATAAATAATAAATATAACTAATCGTAGGATACTCTTCCAATAATGATTGTAAGAGTGGCCAAGTTTAAAAGCATGTGATTTTCTGGAAATGATCACTGAGTCACTGTTTCAGTCATCTGTTAAAGAAAGAAGCCAAACATTTGCTGACTCATGCTTCTCATATGTGATGCTTGGCTGCTCTTCTCCTCTTGCATCAGTGTAAATTGATTATCTTTGGGGTTTAGACTCAGCTATAGTTTCATAAAAAGAAAAGAAAACTAAATAATTTGACAATAGGGCTGCACGATATAAACAGAAAATACATCAAGATAAAAATGTTCATAACAGCTGATATTGAAAATTATCATGATAAATGTGCTCCTGAGTGAAAGTTATGATTTTAAACTCCTCTGTGGGTAGAGAATGACAAACACTTAATAAAAAGCAAAACATTTTACTAATCTGAGGTAGATCAATTACGTGTTAAACGTCCTCGCTGACAATACATACGCATTATATCAATATACATTTTACTCTTGTCATATAACCATCGATGAAAATGATATGCTTTTCACTTTTTCCTGACATTACATTAACTAAACAATAAATGAAAAAAAAGCAAGCACAAACAGACATTCATATTAGTCATTGTAATAAATCAGATACACAACAGTTTCATGCACATTCTAGCAGATTTAATACTTTAATACTCGCCCTGATGCAAGAAAAAAACATTCCTATAAAACAATCCAGCTCAGTAATTTGCAGCAAGATAGACAATGACCTTAAACACACTGAAATATTAAAAGGAATAACATTACTAGTATAGTATAGCATATTCACAAGGTTGTCCTGTTTTGGGTTAAACCATTTATAAGGAGATATTAGATTATAGAGATTATATGGAAATAAGGAGAAGCACTGAAACAATGAGTTGTTTAACTGATGATTTGTCTGCTTTAAATATAAAACTAGTAGGTTTGATATTTTGAACGTTTCAGATATCCTTTGGGAAAAATATTGATTTAATAACAGGTTGATTCAATTAGGACAAAATACTGTCAGATACAAAGAGGAAGTGGTCTCAGACTTTTGAACTGTACATGGTGACAGGTCCAGTGGTTGATAAACCCTTAATAACAACTGATTATTTAGTTCACTTAACGTAGAAACTTTATATTTACTAACACGACTAATCTAAATAAAGGTCATACGTTTCCTGCTCGTCCCTCATAAACCTGCTAACGACCACTAGCTAACTAGCATCAGATCGACTAACAGCTAGCTAGCGTGACACGTATCCACAGGTTAACCAGAACAAACCAGTTAACCTGAATGCAGCTCCAAACAAACCAGTTCTAGTTAACACATGCTCTCTCTCTGCCACTGGGATTGAATCTGGATTTCTGCGCCTGTGGACGAAATCACTTTCTACCAGCGTTAGCACCGCTAGTTTAACCCGCTGCACGTCCATAACGGGCCGGAGGAGCCGGGGCGCTGACTCTCCGCTAAACAGCACAAATATATCGATCGTGAAAGCGACATCACGACGAATCCATCTTTCCGTGTCAGTTCGAGTTGGTAAAAACGCAATAAATCAGAGTTAACTTACCAAAGTCTCGTGATTAGCGGTTTTTATCCACGACGATCAGATTCAGCTCCTCCTCCCTGTTCCGGGAAGTGAAACGGGTGTGGCCTCTGAATCTTCCTCGCCCCTGATTGGATATGAGGCTTTTCATTACAAGACGGGTAATGTAGTTCTTTAGTATCAAACGCTGGATTGGTTGAACGTCACAACTCAGAAAATCCGGATTTTTGATCGATGCTTGGACAAAAATGGTTTTCTGTATGTTAATTATTTGACACACATGTGAAATGGCAACACAAACTATACAACAAATTAGCTCAATATAAACGACAGTTCAGGCTTTAAAACGAGATCTTGACACAGAGTTCATGTACAAGACCAGCTTGAGGATGGAAGACCTGTCATAGTTGGTACTGTACATTTTTTTTTTATATTATTAAAATTATGAACACCAAAATGATACAGGGTAAATCTGGGGCTTGTAGTTTTTCCAAATAGTAGTTATCCTTTGCAAATATATACATGACTTTGAGCGTCATTTATGTGCTCACATGATCCCTAAAATATCTCTAATCTATCGATAAGGAGGTAACACTATTTAATTGTTTTTACTCTTAACCCTATAACCTCTTTATCCGTAAAAATATAAGTATTTTAGAAATAGGAACAGATGTCAGGCGAGTCATGCACTGAATTATTGTGGAATCCATTTTGCATTTTGTTTTGATTTATTACAGGTGGAAAATTGGAAAAAAAATGTAATCAAACAACGTGTCTTTGTGAGGAAATCAATGTGTTTGAAGTATCTTGATCCATTTTGGCAACAACAGAATGGACCTGCACGGGACCGGACAGTTACTTGAAACACTGATTATCTGTAAAGGTTCGAGGATAAGACACCCTTGCCTTTGCCCAAAGAAAGAATATGAATAAGTGAACCACTGTAAAACCATGTCTACGAGACATGATGAAAGTCAAATGTTGGTTCTGTTGAAAAAACACAACATTGTCCAGTTTGTTATTGGATAAAGAATCCGACCACATCTCAGTGTTGCTGAAACTTCTAATCATGTGTGCACAACCGCTCTGTCTGAAGAATAAAGCAAACGATCAGTGTGCGAAAGAACAGCAAAAGGCTCCACTGGCCCTCTGAGAAAGATGACTAACATAACAAAGGAGGACCTGCTGGCTTTGTGAACTTCCTGTGGGGAAGTATTGAAACCAAATCAGGTTAGGCCACATCTGCTCTGTCCATACGGCATGGATCACTTTCAGAGCAGTTCAAAGGCCAGCCTTTTAGACCTACTCACAGAGGAAGGACAGGGGCAGCTGGGAACACACGCACAAGTCAGACACATTGTGAACACACATTCTGGTTCACCAGCATAGTTTTGGTCAACACTTATAGACAAACATCCTCAATCTGGTGGCTTTTTCGTTATATGATTATAATTATTAGCTTCTGCTACATGTCTCATCAGGCTGAGAGAATCTGGACGGTGGGCAACGCAGCCGCACCCTAGCCCCTCCTACGCCTCCTTTTCATGAGCTGTGGGGAGAAGTTTGCCTTTGGGGCTCCCTACCAGAAATCCTTCCCAGCAGAAGCTTCGGTTTTCAGTCGCGGTTTACTTAATTTTAGGCAACAAAAACTTCTTGGTAAGGTTTAGGCAACAAAAGCATTTGGTTAGGTTTTTGGAAAAGAGCATGGTTTGGATTAAAATACACCCTTTCACAACATTAACCACGTGCAAAGGATTTCTGGCAGAAAGCCTTCGAGGCAAACATCTCCCATGTGCTTTTCATGATACAGCTACGGAACTAACATTATCAACAGACAAGGGGGACCATCCATAAAATTACTGCACCACAATTTATAGTTAACCAGCTCCACTAGTGGTGTGAATCATAATGATTACAAGAAAAAACACTCGTCTGGCCAGTCCTTAAGGAATTACCAATATCCTTTGATTTGGGGTTTTTCCTGCTGCGAGCAGACTCAACTGCTAGAATGAGTAAGGAGCATGTGTGCAGAGAGCATGATGAGATGCAGACGTCTTAAAGGGGTCCTCCAGCAATTCAGAGTTGTACTCTCTCAAAGTTGGGAGACTTGCACGATTAAAGAATGGTCAGAATTGATGGATTCGAGTCCCGTAGATCTGAATCTAAAGTCAATATGGGTCAAGCTCCAAAACACAGATCAAACACAGTCTTTAAAGAGGCAAATGCCCACGCCATTCAAACTCTGGTCTGTAGCAAGGTTTCTGTTTAAAGTTTTAATATCCCAATTCAACACAATGACACCCATGACGGTTTCATTATTTCCTCTGGCACAAAGAAATCTACCAGTGAACCTACTGTTGAGCAAAAATGTCACACACTGGAAAGTCAATTGATGGTTAAAGAGAATTGTCCGATCCACTGGCGACAGTAATTGATGGCTGTGGCGTGACATATCTGCAATTTGATAAAACAAAACAAATGACCACTTTATAAACAAAAAAAAAGTTCGAATCATAACCTAGTGGATACAAAAGCCAACTTCAGTCGTGCAAATTACTATAAAATTAGTGATTAATCAAACTGGAGTTGACCTTGAGCCACTGGGGCTCATTCCAGTCTCGCTGGACACCTGTGACAAGTGGATTGTCCCTTTAAAATAAAGATAAATATTCAGAATGTGAGAGACAAAGAGGAAGCCTGTCTTTCTTTTGTCCTTATGCTTGCAGCATAG